>NW_013546356.1:0-37269 GCF_000760515.2 Mitosporidium daphniae
ATTGATCGAATATTTTTTATCTTGTTTGGATTGCTGTAGTAAAAGAAACGGAATGACTTCTCCTGGTGAGCAGGCCACAGAATAAGTAAGTTGTTTAGATTGGTTAGGATCTTTTTTGAGGTAGATTTTTCCAATCATAAAGGATAGGATGATAAGAAAAACAAGCCGCTCAACAATGGTAATATAGTGCTTCAGGCAGCCGATGATCCATGAAAACCGCCCACTATTCTCCTGATTGTCAGAGAAGTTTTCTATTTGAAACGACAAAAAATATTCGATCAATTCTGGCCGGGAAATGCGGAATCCCCCACTGGACCAGATATCTATAATGGGGAAAAACAAGAGCCTCGATATGCCATACAAGTTTATAAGAATAAATGTTGATGATGAAAATATGCCCCCAGAACTTATGTCAAATGCAGTTAGCATGGTGGCCCTTAATGACGACAGAGTGATAAAGTATGCAGAGTTCAATATGGAAAAAGAGAAAAATTGCGTGGTGCTAATTCTTATGTAGGATTTCATCTCCTCCATCAGCGTAAAGTAGATGAACGGATAATGCCGCGAAAATAAATTTCTATAATCCAATAAAGGAGGCCTGTCGTTGCTGATGAAAGAACCGTCGCTCATTGAAAGCGCGCCAGCTGCTGAAATATCCTTTCCATTAAACGTGTGATTTCCCAAGAAATTGCTTATCGATTTCAGAAGAGAGAGCTTGATCCCAGATTCGTGAGCGCTCAATGGGACCTTATATTGGTTGTATGCAGAATTGATGTAGTCCATATTTGAAGAGGTTCCATTGCAGACGATGACCTGGTTGAAGAGCTTGGTCCACGAAATGGGCGAGAGCTCATAATAGTATATGTACATTCCTAGGGCGCCAAGCAATATCAAGCTGACAGAGTACAGAATGGTGAAAATGTGTGCCAAAACAGATGGATTTGACCCCGATAAGAAGTTAAAAGACTGCCTGGGGGTGGATGATCTTGTCGATGTTATGTACAAGAACAAATATGAAAAGGTTAAAAGGAAAAGCACAATGCCGACGACGAAGGTTGATGTGTAAATGTAGTTAGAACTATGAATGTGGTATTGCTGCAGCTGAGCATAGCTCAAAAGTACGGGACTCCACGCCATGGCTGTGGTAAAACGGGGGATGGCTAACGTTTACAACCATATAAGCTAATAGAAGCGCAGATTAATCCCAAATGGTCCGTAAAGTTTCAGGTTGCTTTTAATTTTTAAAACCCCCGTTAATGAAGAGACCCCAGCAAAATTTCGACACCGCTGCAGAAAAGGGATCTGATTACGATCTCTTCAAGCGGAACATCACGAATGGATCGAATAGTGAAAAATTGCTGGCCCTCTCGATGGTCCCGTTTTTGGTTGATCAGCACACCACCTTTTCTGCCATTATGAAATGCCTACCGGAAAATATATTGGCGATTCTTTTGGAAATCTTTAAGGCAACAACGACGCAACTTGAAAACGAAATTGTGGCAGGAAATATTTCGCACCACAAGGACAGCACTGTTGATTTTTCGCTTCCAAACGAAGCCCTTGATGCGTTGTCCTCTTTGCTTTTGGTTGAGGATTTCTTTACTTTGCCAAAGGAAGTTAATGAACTATGCTCCATACTATCCGAAAACCTCAAAATAATGGAGTTGATGACGTCTTTAGATGCCACCACATTTCAACCGTTTGAATACGAGTGGATGTCCTTTCAGCTTGCACTATTTAAAATTTTGAATTCGCACGAAAATCCGGCTCTGACCGAATTTTTGAAAAGCCAGCTTACCACTATTGTCAAATATTTGAAGCGACAGCTTTGCTTGAAAGAAAATCCGCAAGATTCTAAATACACCGCATATTTGTTGCTTCTGAACCTGATTACTTTTTCAATTAAGAACACTTGCTTGGCATCTGAATTTTTGAATCTTGAAATTGAAGCCGAAATACTTGCACTGCTGAATCGATTTGCCGATGGTATTTATTTGATTTTTTTTTCAATAGTGTTGCTTGCGTTGAAAACTAGCGATCTCGCCATAGGCGCGAGCTTTTCTTTGTTCCTAAATGCTCTTTTCGAAGGCACGCCCAAAGAGCTGTCTTCAACGTCAAAAGACGATATTCTTTCTCATCAGGTAAGTGCAATAGCAATTATTTATTGCCAGATGTGTTGTTTATTATTGCTTGAATTTTTTGATTTGGCTCTAAAGGAGTTGAGCTTATCTTGCTCAAGCAGCGAAGGCGTAGGCGCGCCCTTGGAACAACAGTCAAATTGCAACAAAAATTTCGAGTGTGACATGGAAAAACTTTTTTCTGATAATGACGGTGAACTGGTGAGAGATATTGAGGGCCTGAGTGTTTCATTGTCAGCATGTCCCCTGCCATCGATGTCTAGATTGAACACCATTTTTGAGCGTGTCATTCAAGAAAACAGTTTACTTCTTCAAAGCATACTAATCCGGTTTCTAACAAACATCTCCCAACTGTGCATTGTTGAAGAGAAATGTGACGACAAGCCTCAAGAATCCAATTTTCCCTCGCTTTTTGAAAAGATTCTATCGCTCGTTGGGGTTTTATGCGAGTTTTCTCCCTTTTTAGATGCTCTCCACGTCCTGTCCGTTGAATTGAAGAAGATTCCCGAATTTTCGGCGGAAGACCTATTTTCGCTGTTCAAAGTTTCCCTGGTTTCGGAGTCACCCGTGTTTAATGACGAGTGTCTTGCTGTGTTGAAAAGAAACATTACCCTGATCGACCTTTCCCATTCTTCGTCGGCTTTATCGACGACAACAATATTCGAGTTTCTAAACGCCGCTCTTTCAAGATTTAATTCTGGTAACCTGAACACTCAATCAATACTTTTGATCACCAAATTTTTATTGCTCGTTTTAAAGTTTATGAAGCTTGAGAATTTGGCCACTGCCAATGAGGCCGTTCTTTACACCCTGGACATAGCATTTGATGTCATCGGCTCCGATCTGGTATTTAACACTTTGAAGCAAAACAATTATATCGCAACCGTAACAGCTACCATGAATGCGTTGCTGCTCGAAATGAAACCGCTGCTGGGATCTTCCGGCGGTAAAGCAAGAATCCATCCTCAACACCACAAGGAGCAATTGAGGGTAACTCTGCTCAATTTGAAAAGATTTATTTCTTATTTATCCCAAACTTAATAAATTAAAGTGTACTTATCATTTGGGAGATAGATTGATCTCTTGTCTATTCGGATATATCAATGTGTTTTCAAGCGACTGTTTTATCGCCCATTCTATCATTTGCGCTATTTTGCCATTGTTTTTGAGCGCCGTTTTTTGGCCCGTATCGTCCCCAATTGCCGACAAAACATGCAACCTCAGGATGAAATTCGGATGCAATGAAATGGCGGCGATGGCGGGCGAGGCCGATCCCAAGCTTTCCCTTCTAAACAATCGCAGGAAGACCTAGGGTTAAAACAAGGCCTTACATATCCAGATATTTTGTCAATATGAATGCCCAACCCCAGTGGAAGGGTAAGTAGAATTGCGTTTTTGAATGGAAGTACGGCATCTGCGCCCAGAAGAAATGTCCCCATGTTATCCCAGTGCAGATGAAATCGAATGGAGATGTCGGAGAGGTCATTTGAAAATCGTTCGTGATACACATCGGTTATCGTCGGGTGCGACAGCGTTCCTTTTTCTCTTATCCCCCCCAATATAAAATCAAACTCGCACACCTTCTACAATAAACGGATAAACCAAGCCTGCTTACCAAAAACGCAGGTGCAGCGTCAAAAAGCGATTTCTCGATGCCTTCTTTTATGCTGTTGTGCATCGATTCCGAAGTAGAATAGTAGAAAAAAGCGGTTTGGATCGCCTCGTTGATCCAGATTGTATCGTCAAACCCTGTAAGAAAAGACCTATACTCGTCTCGTCGCTGGTGTAAATCAACAACCTTGTTGGTGATGTGAGAGTGTTTCTCATTTTCGGCTGGCGATTTGTATATTTTCAAAAARAATTCAGACAATTCCTCAAATGCACCCACTTTGCTGCCATCTTTGGCGAAAGATGGAGAGCACTTTTGTGATGGGGAAGGCGATGGTGGCCTTTTAACCCTTGGAAATGATCTTTGCAGAATTAGTACGACCAACAAAAACAGTACCACCTCGCCGACAAAAAATCCATAAAGAAACTGAAGCGAAATCATGGAGTGGAAGATTTCAGCAGCAAGTGGGGGGGGGTTGAATTATTTCCGAATTAAAATGAAAGCTGATTTTAAAGTTGTATTTGTTAATACTCGTCCACCATAAAGTCACCAGAGTCCGTAGCAAGCTGCTCATAATCTTTTTCTAGAGCTGCTAGATCTTCCCTGGCCTCGGAAAACTCACCCTCCTCCATACCCTCTCCCACGTACCAATGGACAAATGCACGCTTGGCATACATCAGATCGAACTTGTGATCCAGACGGGCCCAGGCCTCAGCAATGGCAGTGGTGTTGGAAAGCATACAAACGGCACGGTTTACCTTGGCCAAGTCGCCATCTGGAACGGCAGTTGGAGGCTGGTAGTTGATGCCGACTTTGAAGCCTGTGGGACACCAATCGACAAACTGGACTGTTCTTTTGGCCTTAATGGTGGCAATGGAGGCCGAAACGTCTTTCGGGACAACATCCCCTCGGTAAAGCAGACAACACGCCATGTATTTGCCGTGTCTGGGGTCGCATTTAACCATCTGGTTATTGGGGTCAAAGCAGGCAGACGTAATCTCCAAGACAGAATGCTGTTCATGCGTGGATTTGGCGGTAGAAATCACAGGGGCATAGGTAACAAGTGGAAAATGAATTCTTGGATATGGGACCAGATTGGTTTGGAATTCGGTCAGATCCACGTTAAGGGAGCCGTCAAATCTAAGAGACGCCGTGATGGAAGAAACCACCTGGGCAATCAGGCGATTTAGGTTCGTATACGACGGGCGTTCAATGTCCAAATTCTTCCGGCAAATATCATAAATTGCTTCATTATCAACCATAAAGGCGCAGTCCGAGTGCTCCAGGGTGGTATGTGTGGTTAAAATGGAGTTGTATGGCTCCACTACGGCACTTGACAGTTGAGGAGCGGGGTACACCGTAAACTCGAGCTTGCTTTTTTTCCCATAATCAACGGAAAGGCGCTCCAGAAGCAAAGCTCCAAATCCAGAGCCCGTACCGCCTCCAAAAGAATGGAAAACAAGAAAGCCTTGAAGACCAGTACAGTTGTCTGCCAACTTTCTAATCCTGTCAAGAACTGGATCAATGATTTCTTTTCCAACTGTGTAGTGACCACGTGCGTAGTTGTTGGCGGCATCTTCCTTTCCCGTTATAAGTTGTTCCGGGTGAAACAGGTTTTTATACTTTCCAGTCCTAACTTCGTCAACCACAGAGGATTCCAGATCAACAAAAACGGTTCTCGGAACATACTTTCCGTTCGACATTTCAGAAAAAAATGTGCTAAACGACCCATCGTTCTGGGATCCCGGATTTTCGATAGTCCCGTCCGGAGTTAGGCCATGTTCAAGGCAATAGAGCTCCCAGCATGAGTTGCCAATTTGAACGCCGGCTTGTCCGACATGAATAGAAATACATTCGCGCATCTTTGGTGTAGAGAGACCGGTGGTGGTTGGTAAATGTTTTTTGTAATTTGGTCTTTGTGATGAAGACTAAATAAGAAAATCATCAATGCAGCCACTGATAGTGCAACACGTGAGGATTGGCGCCATTATTAAAATTAAAATTTATTTTAGCATAAAATTACACGTTAAAAGCCCTTTTCGGTGAAAAAGTTGCAAAGCAATCTATAATGCAGGCCTTGCACGTGGATCTGGCTCAGATCCGATCTGACAGTTATTTTTGTGCCCTTTGGTAGGATCGATGCAAGATCGTCGTATAAAGTCTAATTGGAAAGAGTGCCACACTTCAATACCTGAAAATCGCCTTGCACTTTCCGGATAATCGTGATCTTTCTTGTTCGGCCGTTTTTGTAATCGGTGTATATTGGCAGCTGTTGGGAAAGCTTGATTCGCGGAATCAAGTATTTAAAGCACGAGTTGTGTTGCGGCGCTTGACTTTCCCTATATACGGGACTAAGGCGCTCTGGAGGATCTTTCACAAGCCGCGGAAAAGGTGTCCCCTCACATGTGTATTTCCGCAAGCATAGCGCGGACAAAGACCCCACGCCTCCATGGAGCCTAAGCAAAGAGTCCAAAAAGGACACTTTAGGAATTATTATAACGGCCATCTTTTTAAAAATTTAAAATGTCACGTTCTCCTTTTAATTGGAGGGGGCTTGAGGGCAGCTCAAAAATTGACGAGTATCTCAACGGCATACCGGACCTGGACAGAGAGGCCATAGAATTTACCCCCGAAGATGAGGACCAGATGCTGCCCTTTATCGATGCAAATTCCCTTCAGCTTGTCGAAGGGAGAACCTTTTCATCCTTCTTCTCTCAAGGATACAGATTGGTGGGCATCATTGCCAACCGATTGTTTTGGATGCGACTGGGCCTGCTGTCTATTTCGCTGATATTTTTATTTATTTTCTCGGTGGTTTTTTATCTTTTTCTATATCAGTGGGCCGTTCCCAGATACTTGCACTCGATTCCAGTGTTTTTAGACTATAGCCAGCAATATCCGACGGCAAACGTGTCCATTTCTTCTTTATTGAGGCCGAACCAGCGATATTCGTTTTCATTGCGACTATATGTCCCCGATTCGCCACAAAATTCGCAAATCGGAAATTTTATGGTCGACTTTTCGCTTTTCAACGCAAAAGGCACGTCGATTTTCCATTCAAAACGACCAGTAATCCCACATTGCCAATTACGTCTTTTAGAGCATCGTCCCATATGCTTCTGAGAAGCTCAAATGCGCAAAATTCATATCTAGAGTTATCCCATTCATCTTTGGCTGGAAAGAGGAAGCTCACCAACTTGTCATTGACGTGTCAGATAATGGGATTTCTAAATGCGTTCAGGTATTTTAGCATCTTTGCAACTTGTAGTCTGCAGTCCCTTTTCTTTATGCGACTATCACAATTGGTGCACCTGACCTTCAAATATACAGTTCCAATTTGGAAATTAAGGCAAAGCTGTCCGGCATCCAGTACATATTCCCTACTCTCTTTTAGATATTTGATGTATTTTTGGTTCTTCTCCTTTGCCATATTGTTTATCCTATTGATTTGGCTCATTTCGATCGTCTTTCTCTTTTTCATCTATTTTATCTTTATTGCCGATTCCCGATTAAACCCATGAAAAACTACCGCGTCGGCATGTTTGTTTAGACAATGTACCAAATACATTTATTTAGTCGATCGGTCTCATCATAAGTTAACGGAGTATTGTTCATTAAATTTGTCGCGGATAGCTTGCGTAACATTTTTGATGTCCTCAAGTGCACGGCGCAGAGCTGCGATGGCGGTAATCGTTCCATTGGTTTGGATGCGAACGTGGATTTTAGATTCCGAAGGATGGGGGACAGAATATCCGCAGAACTCGATATCGCAACTACAGGTTATTAAGCAATCATTCAGTTACTTTCGCAAGATTAAATGTTTGAGAAGATTTCCAATCGTATGGTCTTCCTGCCAGATACAGAAGGTCATAGAGTATTCGGAGTCAACCGATAACTGCAAAATTATAAAAGTAAAATACCAATTCTATGGGGGCGGTGGCTCCGGCAATCGCATAGTTGGCCAGAATTACCCTATCTGGATCAATAGACGCATTTTGAGAACTCTCTGAATTCATAAAATTAAAAAATTTAAAAAAGTGCTCCTGGAGAGGATCGAACTCTCGGCCTCGGCGTATCTTAACACTTTCATGCTATATGTATAACAGGATCCCTGCTTATAAGCACCGCGCTCTAACCAGCTGAGCTACAAGAGCTATTCTTTTTTTCACATTTTTTTACATTTCAATATATTTAAAATACGAAATATTTTTATTGGATTATTGTTTCCATGTCAATGGAATTAGATTACCATTCAACGTAATTTTAACTCTTTCTTCGTTTTTCCACATTTTATGACGGCTTTTTTTCCCTTTTATCTAAATCTTGAGCATCAATTTGCATCCTTAAGCAATTCTGGAATACTTCATTGCGCCCAAATTTCTACGGATCTGCTTACTGACTTGTGCGAGGTTAGTAAGAGGGACATATCCACCTACTTTGTATGCAAACAAAAGACCTTGGACTTGGCATCTGCTAGGAAATCAAGAACTCCCCATTCAGAGATTTTACATCTCAACGACAATTCATTAATGAGCAGCAACATACCATGTAGGCATCAAAGCAACGTTCGCATTGGATCTTCGTTAAATATATGTCCTGAATGCCCGGTAAAAAGGGTTTTTACATCAAGGGGCACCTTAAAGAAACATATTCAAAACTGCCACGGCAGGAAGCCACATTGCCCATACTGCAAGCAGCAGATACGAACAGACAATATGTCGCGCCATATCCGGAAATATTGCCCTAAAGCAGTCCAAATGGTCACTGTAGACGAAGAAAAGGTTCAGAAATATTTATTAGATGCAAGGCATGAAGCCGAAGTTACTATTTGTTTGAATGGCATTTCCATTTTATAAATTTTTATTTTTGTATTTTTATGGTGGATCAGCTGTCACACATGCCTAAAATTAGGCAGCTATTGAAGCTGTATGGTGTCAGGGCAGTTAAACAGCTAAGCCAGAATTTTATATTAGACCCGCAACTTTCAAGTAAGATGCGTGTATTTATTTGCAAAAAGAAAGGGTTGTTTCTGGATTAGGAAAAAACTTGCACTCCAATTGCATTCTCGAAGTTGGAGCTGGTATTATTAAGCTCTTACCGAGTATTAGGTCCGGGCTCGTTGACAAGGTCCATATTAGAGGAGGGCCCCCTCGCTTTGTTGGCTATTGAGAAGGATTCTCGATTTGACCCTTTTCTAATGGTATTCCATTTTGTCTTACTTTAGCCTCTGGCGTCAAAATATAAAGATAACTTTCACATTTTATTCAGCGATGCCCTTAAAGCAGAGCCGGATGGCATAATGGAAGCATTTTCTTGTGTACTAAAATCTCGAGAATTTCCTATAACAAAGTTCCAAATAATTGCAAATCTGCCGTTTTCTATCGCGACACCGCTATTGGTGAAGTGGCTCCAATGGATGGCCTTTGGTACGTATCCCTTTGCATCTGCTTCATCTTCAATGGAGATGGTTTTGGTTGTCCAAAAGGAGGTTGCCGATGTAAGTAGCTTTGTTGTCACCATTTAGAGAATTTCATCATCTCCTGACGGGGGACAGACCACACGGATCGGGGTATTATCCCATGCACTTAGTAGGCCAGAACACCTGTTTGATATACCACGGAACCGGTTTGTCCCGTCCCCGGATGTATGCGTGACATATTTACTTTTCGTAGGTCGATGCCGCTGTAATTAAATTTTCTCAGAAAGATACTCGTGCTTTAGAAATCCCTGTACTGTATTTATCACGGTTCTCGACAACGATTTTTGGGCAGAAACGGAAGATCCTTCGATCTGTTCTGGAGTACCGATTGCCATTTTTACGCTGTAGGCAAGCGTTTTGTAAAGAATTGATCAGGCAGGCTTATGACCATTGCTCCATTGCTTCGGAATTGAGGCCTCAGCAACTGTCGGTGGACCAAGTGATTCAATTATCAACTTTTATTTATAACAACAAATCGCAGTTTAATAATAAACTCTAATGACTACACTGCGATCGCTTTTGCATCATGGTAGCCTGAGGAAGATGACGAAGAAGATGACGAAGAAGATGACGCTATAATATTTGCAGACGTGGAGGCCGAGGCAGGGACATCAAATTTTGGATGTGCCCATTGACAGCGCTGGCCTTCGGGGCAAAAGCCCGTTAGATAATGGAAACATGCCATTTTCTTTATATGCTTATTGCGACAAGTAGGACCATGTTTGCAAAATCCCCGAGAATACCACACGCATTCTTTTTGCTTTGTGGTGGGATCGATATGTAGAAATAGGCACTCTGCATTTGAGCATTCTCCATACTTTGAGAAAAACCAGCACTCTGGCATCTTTTTGAGGTTGTACTCGTGCAGATATTCGCAAAGGTCTCCCTTTTTACATAGCCCGCGAAGCCAATGCTTGCACAAAAGCGCCTTATCGGATTTTCCATGGTTCATCGGACACGAGTTACCACGCTGACACGTGCCTCGCAGGAAAAACTTGCAAATTTCGGCTTTCCGTGGCCGAGCAGATGGGTCCAAACAAAAGTCCAACTTTTCGGCCAAGTAAGGCTCAAAATCAAACGAGAGGGCTTTACAGTCAGCCCCGTCAATGAGCATTGGTGAGCGGGGGGGGAGGTATTTAAAAATTTGGGGTTAAAATTTTACTTTTCAACTGGAATGTCCAAAGCCCCAAACTCGCCGAGCCCGAATTCATCCCTTTCCAGTCAGCACAAAGCATTTAAGGATGTCATGCAGAGACAATCCACTGTTCAAAAGAGAAATTTTTTGGATACCTTTTCATATTCAGAACCGTCTCGACATTTAAACTCGATGTTACACATACTCCTAAACACTCTGAAGGTAAACGATAATGATTCTTAATAGCAGGCTGCGGAAGGTCCTCTCACGATAAGCGAGCTATCCTCCCGATCGGAAATCAATATTGGCTCGATACCTGGCCTGTTAAGTTTGCTGCTGAAAAGCGACCGTGTCCGCGAAATATCGCCTGGAGTCGTCGAGCTCAGCGTAGGATTTGATCAAGTTTAAGACTTCAGACTCAAATCAGAGTTCGCTCCAAATCGGATCTCATAAGCGTGCTACAAAGTGTGCCCAGGTATCACGGACTCCCCATCGCCGATATCATCCGCGGTGCGACAGCCTCTTCGGCCCCGAAAATTGAAGAATGGATCCAAGAGATTCAAGAACAGGAAAAGACAAGAACGCCCATCTACAGAATACCTATCCATTCTACCAAAAAGGACCCTCGGTTTGACATTTTATTTTACGACTGGTATCCCACGCCCTCGGTTCCAGAGGGTAGGAAGCGCCCGGTTATTAAAGTATAGAATACAAGCAACTGTGGTATGGATCCTTTGTTCCCCTCAATGAGGATGAACTGCAAAAGGAACTCGAAAGAGCTGGCATTGACAAAATGAGCGTGACTTCATCAAGTTCTTTGGACCAGCTAAATGCGGCTCAGGTATAGTGGAAGAGCGTTATCCCTGAATTTAGAGTGCTCGGGGGCGAAAGACACCAAGATTAAATAGAAAAATCCGACTTACAAACACTCACCTTCAGTCGATCGGGCTCGACTTTTCAAAGGACTATGAGGTATGAGAGCCGTCCAAATGGCGTTCTGTAAAACGGAAGCAACAACATCAATTGATGTTGTCATAACTACAAACTTTTGGCATCGAAATAAATACCTGTGCCCGCATTTAAATTTGCATGGTGTTCCCTTGGTGGAGTGGGACTTTACTTGTAAGTGTTTAAAATGAACTTTATTCAATTTTACGTTTCCAACTTTAATTTAGACAATTTCGATCATCATGTCGGTGGACCTATTTTCTCTGCGTGAAACACTATCCACATCGTCGTTGGTGGGGGCTATGCCGCCCCCGCCCCCTCTCATGAGGGCTGTTTTCGTAGTCATCGGAGCATCTGGAGACCTTGCGAAGCGAAAAACATTCCCGGCCCTTTTTGCGCTGCTCAAGCACGGCTTTTTGTGTCCCGAATCCATTCTTTTGGGCTTTTCCAGATCAAAGATGGATGACGCCGATTTTTCTGAGCACATCACTTCATTGATAAATGATGGCGGTTTGGACGCTTTTTGTTACCATACTAGATCAAGAGCTAGTTTCGCGCTTCAAATCGATGTGTCACTATGTATCTGGGGATTACAATTCGAAAAAATCATATGCGCTGCTGAAGGATCGCATACTTGAATTAAAATCCGGCTCAAGATTCAGCGAAGCTCATGAATTTCCGTTCATTTTCTACCTTGCAATCCCGCCTTCTGTCTTTTTGGAGGTGGCGCGTTCAATCCATCATTACATCATTCCGCATCTTTCATCTCCCTCTGTTCCTTCAAACTCGTCGCGATTTCGACTTGTTGTTGAAAAGCCTTTTGGCCATGACTTGGACTCGTCAAACGAACTTTCTACATCTTTGGCTGAACTGTTCGATGAAAAACAGGTAAAACTCCATTTTTGATGCCTTTAGCTTTATAGAATAGACCACTACTTGGGGAAGGAGATGGTCAAAAATACTTTGGTGCTTAGGTTTACAAATAGGCTTTTGGAGACCGTTTGGAATTCAGATAACATTGCAAACGTGCAGATCACGTTTAAAGAAACTCAAGGTGTCGAGGGCCGTGGCGGATATTTTGATTCCTATGGCATCATACGGGATGTGATGCAGAATCATCTTCTTCAAATCCTCTCTTTGATTGCAATGGGTAGACCGGTTTCTTTTTCTTCTGATGACATACGTGATAGCAAGGTTCGTTTCAAAGATTATACTGTATCACATTAAGGTGGCCATCTTGAGGGCAATAAGACCAATTGACGCACAAAGCGTGGTTTTAGGCCAGTATGTGAGATCTGGATCGGCAATCGGATATACGGAAGACCCGTCCGTTCCAGATACTTCGACGACGGCAACATTTGCAGCCCTGGTGATCTATATTGATGTGCCTGCTTGGAGAGGCGTTCCTTTTATCTTGAGATGTGGAAAGGGCTTAAACGAACAAAAGGCCGAAATCAGAATCCAATTTAAGGAGGTCGATGAACAGGTCCCTCGCAACGAGCTCGTGATCAGAGTGCAGCCAAGAGAAGCTGTATATTTGAAGCTAAACATCAAGAACCCTGGTCTTACAGTACCGATTTCTTATAGTGGTGCAACATCGTCTTCTGCTGGCTCATCTCCTAGCCTTAGAGATGAAGAGACCATAGTCGCTCCACCTGACCCGTTCATCAGCAGCGAGCTAGATCTAACATATGGGCACAAGTTCTCGGATTCTAGAATTCCAGATGCATATGAATCGCTTCTTTTGGATTTGCTGCATGGAGAGCAAGGAAATTTCGTTCGCCGAGATGAGCTGGATGCGGCTTGGAAGATTTTCACTCCTTTGCTGGAAAATGTCGAGTCGAGGCCGTATCCGCCGGTCCCATATGCCTTTGGTTCTCGAGGTCCAAAGGAGGCTGACGATCTCATAAAAAGCACAGGGTACAAAAGAGACGAGGGCTACACCTGGCATCCTCCGCGTCTATAGCATTCATGATGAGCGTTAACTAACAAGTCGGAATTAAAAGTTAACCAATCACACATTGGTGCAACATAAAAAAATTTAATCTGCAATTGGTAGGGGGTGCGGCTATGTGCGTCGCGTTATTCACACTTTTCTTTATTAGAAAAACTCGAGTTGAGAGTGGCATATTCTCTCCTAGCAATGTCTTGCACAATGGTTAAAATAAAGTACACAATCATCATTGTTAGGACGATGTTCCAAATAAAGCCAACCATGCCCATCTGCCACCATCAAGATAAGAAACATACCTTAATCGGATGGGTTGTTGGACCGTGCTTTGGGTTAAACCCATTTATACATTCCTGCAAAAAGGAATCGATCCACTCCCCCAGGGCCGGATTGGTGATCGATTTTATGTTCGACACAATGACCTCTATTGTGGGCGGAGAAACAAGCAAAATAACGGCAATTGTCTACAAAGCATGATTAGGCAATTGGCCCACCTGCAAAGATGCCTTGATGATGGCCTTCCCAACAAAAGTGGCCAGGAAAAAAGACCAAAACGGAATTCCATAATATCCGCATGTGATCCCTACGCTCAAAAACCATCCGTTACCAGCAAGGTCAAATAGTGGATTCGGAATTGACGCACAAAGCAAGATGCCGAAAACCCCAAATTTTTGCACCATCCATCGGATCAGGGAGTGGAAGTAGTCTGTCCATCCGTTTGGGCGGAATGTGAACGGCGCCTTTTTATCGTTAAGGGCACAGGTTTTAGCAATAAAATAAGGCGGCAACTCGCCAATTGCAGTGCCAAAGCCCCAAAAGAAGGACTCCCAAATTACCTTTTTAATAATTTCAGCGAGCGGAACGAAAGATCGGGACTCCTCATCGCCCCAGCACGTAAAGCTAACATGTAATTAAGCAGGCAAAACCCGTTAGGCCCACGCGTATCAAAGTTTAGCGAATTGCATACGAAGGCGGTGGTTGCAGTCTCTGCAATAAAGGGAGCCAGAAAAAGCACAAAAGTATGGGCACCTGAGCCAAGACCAATTGTGGACATTATGCCAAGCATGAACCATTCCGAATACCATAGCACCGCAGGCAGGAGCTTATAAAAGAAAGGGAAAAAGGATAGCGCAAAAACCACAAGAAAAGCGACGAGGAAGCATTTTATGATGGTGGAGTAGAATCTTCTTATCAATGATATCAATTGGCGATATGAAAATCGATAAAAAAGGCTTAGCACCAGAACAGGATTTTCGAAAACAGAAAGATGGGCCTCCTCCGCATCTGAGGCCATCTTGAAATAAAGTAAATTCCAAGAAAAAATTTAATCCCCTTTAAAGGGACACACGTTAAATTTTCCTCTCACCACAAAATATTTACAATTCAGATAACTTACCAAGTCAGCAGCCATAAACTGTGCTAAAAGGCCTCATCTGATGCCGATTGGTTGCTTTTTATTTCATTTCTCCAAAAAGCTCGTCATATAAAATTACCGGACCACCTGCTGCACATTTGCATGCATCGGAAATGGCGTCATAATTTATTTTCCCTCAAAGCTACCTTTGATTTATACAAAACTAGCTCGCATGCAGGGTACAAGGCAAGCTTTGTTTGATATTCGTTCGAGCTTGAGTTACCTTTGAAAACGCTTGCCATTTTACCAAACATTCCTTTTTTCTTTTTAACCTGAGATTTCCGAGTCTTCTTGATCCCTGACAAGTTTTTCCAACTTATTAGACATGCTACCAATCTCGGGGTTTTCTTTCCACACATAGACTTGGATATATCTGCAGGACTATTTTTATCCTCTACTTTCACACTGGCATACATTTTTTATGTCTTCCTTTCGTTTTGAGGCTTTCCGAGCTAACCCTGATCTGTGTGGTGTGAAGTGTTTAAAAGCGCAGTTGGGATCTCCCATATGGCATATTCCAAGAAAAAGGAAACAAAGCCCAATAACATCCACATAGCGTTTGTTGCCAAAGGGCTATTTGCTGGACCAAATGTCCACAGATTTCCAAGTTTTTTAGAGTTTTTCTTGGTTCACGATTTCGGAGAAAATTAGCGCCAAGTTGCAAATAGCGGTGTGATCGTTAAATTTGAATGTTGCAGTGACAATTGCAATGGCCCCCAGATTGTAAGTACCTTTCTGCGGCCACATCCGATGCATTCTACTACCAGTGGCCAAGCTAAGGCCGATGTTAATCCAAGTCGCACCGCAGTATAGATTCAATGGTGGGGGCAAATTCTATGGCAGCGTAATTCTTAAAGCGTCCAAAGTGGATGATGGTTTAATTTGATAACAGCTCAGGTTTGAGAGAGAGAGAGCAACTTGAGCTGCTCATTCTCGCAGATGAAAACAAAGAGCCTATTCAGGAGCAAGCAAAAATATATCGAGTAACTTGGTGGTATCCATGCTGGAGAGGGCGGCATTTTGCTGCGTGATCAGCGAAGAGACCATGCTTAGTTTGAATTGCTGCAGCGATAAAAGCCGTTGTTCGATGGTGCCGCGAGTGAGAAGCCGGTAAACAGAGACGCTTCTTGTCTGCCCAAGCCGATGTACACGGTCCATCGCCTGTAGGTCCTTGGTTGGGTTCCAGTCGCATTCGACAAATATCACTATATCGGCACCAGTCAAGTTGAGCCCCTCACCACCAATGCCAATTGTCATCAAAAGCAGGCCAATGGAGGCGTCTCCATTAAAGTTTTCCACCACCATCCCTCGTCGTGCAGGTGGAATGGATCCGTCTAAACGCAGCCAGGTAATTTCGGAAAAAGAACGGCGAAGTAGCTGCTCTTCTACGATCTCTAGCATGCGCGTGCTTTGGAACACAAGCAGTGCCCGGTGAGCATATGGTGAGGACCCTGTAATCCCACTCTCCGAAAGGAGCTCACCCAGCGCCACAAGTTTAGGCGGTATGCTAGTGGCGGCATCGGTAACTTCAGAAGGCCCAGTACCATCGGCACCTTTAAGCAATGCAGGTGCATTACATACCTGCAGCAGGGTGCGAATTGTCGAAAAGACATGGACACCTTCTTCGCGGTCTCTGTGCAGCACAAACTCATAAAGCTTTCGTTGCTCTTGCGAGAGCTCGACAAAGCGGTCGATGATAATCTTTGGCGGTAGATCATCAAGCACATCTTCCTTCATGCGTCGCAGCATGAACGGGTTACATGCGCGATGGAGCAGCTCCAACGTCTCCGCAGAACGCCGTACCACTGCTTTGCGTGCATTTTTGGAAGTTGCATTGCTTGCAGCGGCTGCGGCCTGGACGGTACGCCCATAACACCGCATAAAAACAGCATGTGTGTTACCAAGAAACCCCGGCATAATGAAGTCAAAAAGTGACCACAGCTCGGTCAAGTTGTTTTGCACAGGCGTTCCCGTTAGTATGACACGATGAAGGGCTCGGAGCTGCTTCGTAGCCACCGAGACCTTAGAGCGAAAGTTTCGGATTGCATGGCCTTCATCCAACACAACCCATGCCCAAGTGATCTCGGAAAGTAACTCAGGATCTACGCGTACAACGTCATAAGTAGAGATGACAAGCAAGCCGCGACAAGGGCCATTTATGTGAGAATTTTCACCAGGATGGTCTTGAGGCCAGTTGCGAAAGGTCGCTAACAGTCCACGACGGTCCGGTCCGTGGTAAAGCATCGGCTGCAAGTAGCGGCCAGTCAATCTCTCGCATTCCATCTTCCAATGGAGCAGCAGAGATGGTGGCACAACGATAAGTGACGGAAGTTGCTTTTCGCGGGGTGAAAATATTCCCGCAGCGCCCGCAGCAAGCACAGTCAACATTTGAATGGTCTTTCCAAGACCCATGTCGTCACAAAGGATGCCATGGAGCCCTGCACGTGCTAGAAAGGCAAGCCAGGAAATACCTTCACGTTGATATGGTCGTAGTGTAAATTCAGCAAAGCTTTTGGCATTTTGCTGGGCTTGTGAGGCACAACTAAAAATGCCATCGGTATCTTTTTCACTCTCTTCAATACCAAGAGTATCCCCCTTCTTCAGGTTGCTAGGTTGGTCGCCTTGGTATGGTCCATAACATATCTGAGGATCGAAGAGCGGAACGGTTTCCGGGCGAAAAAGTTGATCGCAAAAGTGAATAGCATCGGTACGCATTTGTTCCAACAGTGGCTTCATATTGGCGGTTTGTAGGGTGGTGGTATCTTTTGATGGCGAGACCTGTAGTGCCACTCCCTGGATTACAATTGCGAAGCAGTGAGCGGATCGCAAGCGGATTCCTACGTCTGCATGAGAGAGCAAAGGAATCAATGGCGGGGCAAGAAGAGGAAGATACATAAGGATAGCATTGACATAGGATGATGCAACTCCATTATTTTCAAGTGAAAAAATCCGAATTATGGCGTCAAGGACACCACGTATACGAAGGATCGACGTAGATGAATCGCTCATCAGCTGTGTACTACTCATTACATCAACAAGACTAAGCGGGCTTCCTGGAGTCAATATTTCTTGTAACAGCATATGATCCAATTGGCGTGAACTATTAAAACTCAAGGATTGATGATATGGTTTCCCGGCAGTAGCTGCTAACACCCAAGCACTCCAGTGAATTTTTGCCTCCAACTCTGCAGGATCGTTTTCTTCAGTTGGGTCTTTAAACAGAAGAATGTCATTCTGGAGTGAGAGCAACCGTATTGAAGGCGAGCTCTTCTTTATACCACTTTCCAAGTGGGAATCCAAAGGGGACGCAACATGAAAGGTTAGGTTATCTCCGTCTTCTAATGTACAGTTATAACCAGCCGCATTGATAATAAGCCAGCTAAGTTGTAGGCGTCTGAGGAGTGGGATTTGAGGGGGGAAAAGCGCATCCTGTAGCCAACGAATCCACTGAAGTTCGAGATTAACAGGTTTAAGTATCGAAGATAATGCAAGAAAAGCCCGAGCAAATGGCGCTGGCAATCGTGGCTCCACCTCAGATACACAAGTTTCCATATCTCGTTCATGATCATTGGTGGCGTCCTCTTTTTGATCTTGATTATCCAAATGAACCCCGTCGAAAGTCTCGAGAAAGATATCTGCTGAACCAATCCCAAGTAGCATGTTAGCTAAGGCCTTGAATGCAGCTGTGGCCGGCTGCGCTACTGCAAATAGAGTTTTCGATGCCTGGGCAGATGGAAGTTTCGGAGACGTGTTTTTTGGCAACATTTCAGGTGAAGCTGATGAATACGTAGCCAGATGAGAGTCGGCAGTAATGAGATGATGGAGCAAGAGTGCGAAGGCTGCAGAGACTTCTCCCTTTATTGGTGCCAAGGCCTGCAAGCTCTGGATGGAACCATCTTCGCTTCGCAGCCAGCTTACAATGGGTCGCAATACTGGATTTAGTGCGAATGAAGATAAGCTAGCTGGAACAGCTACATTATCAATAGGCAGTAGAAACCGTAAAAACAATGTCGCAAGTATCGCCCAAACTTGTAGCCGAAGTTGCTCGTGCATTGACTGCAAAGAATCGACAAGCGACTGCAGCTGGAAGAAGCATTGAGGATCTTGCGAGATCAAAGCGGCCGCACGCCCCAGCAATCCTGGAATTGAAGCATTAAGGCTGCCAGGCGAAACGGTGGTCACTTGATTGAGATGACGCTCAATAGCAGCTACAAGGTCAGCTTCCTCTTCCTGGAAGACTATCTCATCAGTCGAGAGCGGCAACAACGCCAACTGCCAAAGCATTATAGCGGCATCACGCCGCATTTCCATACTAAAACGAACACAACGCATAAGGACCCAAGCAGAAGCCATTGTGCGCCAGGCACCATGCCCAGGCTGCAATGGGAAAAGTTGCTCAGTAAGATCGGCGAACGTAATAATAGGCATCGCAGCGAGTAGCTCGCCAAGTGCCACCGCTGCACGCCAACGATTGATCAGCCGTGGCATGGAGGCAGAAGTTGCCACGACTGATGCCGTGAGTGTGGATATGTCTGCTGGCGAAAACCCGAGGTCCGATTTTGATGCCCATGGAAAAGCAGCGCGTACAAATGGTGCTAGCGGATGGTGCAGTAATAGTGTTCGCATCCGCAATACGGCCGTCATAAGCTGTTCGCTGGAGGCTTCTTCACAAACTATTGTTGGAAGAATCTCACTCCATAGCGCGGCAGTTTCTCCCAGTAATTCTGGATCGTCCTCCAACAGCATGCTCTGGAAAAGAGCCTCCATTAGCAGAGATGGTGGATGAACTTGCATCCGCATCAAGCGGATTGTCCGCAGAAATGCGGCACGCACAGATGAAAGCGGATGTCGTGAATAAATTAGCAGTGCCGTGGCATCTCCAGTCAGCACGTTTACTATGGATGGATCTCTGATAAAGGCCTCTGGTTCAACCTTATCAATCGCAGTGGAGGGTTTAGTGGCATCTTTAGCACGTTGGTTTTTGGACGTCTCCGTGATAAGCAATGCTGCAAGCAGTTGCATCCCGACAGTGGTAATTGGAGAGAGATCTTCCTCTTCATGAGCTCTCTCAAGCATCAGTTGCGAAATTGAAGCGGCGAGTCGAGATAATGACAAAGACTCCAAAATGAAGCGTCGTTCTTTCAGATTACAAGTAATGGCGCTAACAGGTTCAGCAGTATCTTTCAGCAGAGTGGAACCGTCATTTTCGAGAAGCCATAAAAGTATCTCGGTGGCCACAAGGCGAATGTCGTCGTCCTCACACGGAGCTGTGAGACAAGTGGTGAGTATTTGTACGACATCTAGAGGCTGCAGAGGTTTCGGCGATCCCCCAGAAGATACGATGAGTGCCTTGATTACCAACAAAGCGGCATGTCTGGCATGCCATGGCAAGGTCTGATCGGCCATCCTTACCACTTGCATACCAATCATCTGTAATGCCTCGTTTATGAGAGATGTGGATCTCTCAAATGAAAATTGTAGCGACGTGCAAGCTGTAGCAAGCAAAGAGGCAGCGGCTTCCCGCACTGGCGCTTGTGTACGCTCGCCTACAAAATCAGCGAACGATTCTAGCGTCAACAATTGCAAGACACGAAAGGCGACACAACATATTGCAAATCCATCTTTTTCGTCAATGGGGAGACGCTGCATCAGCAGTGCCTCAAGCCCGAGAGCGGCACCATGGCGGATTGTCCAGCGATCATGTAGCAGCCCTTCAAACGAGAGCTGTAGTATTGCATCCATAAGTGAGGAAGGTTCTGGTAACGGTCCAGATGGAAAAGAGACAGGCTTACAAACTCGGCCTTTTTGTTTTGGTTTGGAACATGGACTAGGGCTAGCAACGTCTTCTTCATCGATCCAATCCATGGGAAGAGCGCTGGTTCCGGGGATCGCTGCACCAAGAACTCCTCCAGTGGCTCGCTGAACCTCCTCCCTAGCCGTGGCAAGCCGCTTCTTTTTGAGCTCTGGATTTGAACGGGCGTTAAGAGGAGATTGTGCAGAATAATCCTCTTCATCATATTCGGTGCCTGCCGATGAAAGCAACCTCTCACCGCCTCTGATAAAGGCGACAATGTCGAACGTTGAAAGATGGCTTTCAAGTGTCAACTGCCAATCTGACTGAAATGGATGGAAGGGTGGCGTTATTTTGGCCAAGTCACAATCAGATTCTGTCTTAATTGCAGAAGAATCAGAGACCTTACTAAGGGTATTTAGCAGAGGCCCAAAGTAACCCAAAGCAGCACTAGCTGCTTCGCGCACATCCCAAGATGACGGCCCCGATGATGAGCTTGCGGCTGGTTTCGTGCTGGGGCGTAATAATAGCGAAATTAGGCGCTGGCAAATCGGCGAGATGGTTTCAGAGCGCAAAGTTCCGATTTGTGCTAATTGTTCTCCTGCATTGAGACGCACTTGGGATGTCTGACCGGTCTCTAAAATTGCCAAGAGCCTATCGATCCTGTTTTGACTTGTAGTTGCAGATGATGTGGAAATTACCAGACGAGATGATTCAGAAACATTGGAAGAATCTGATAGCGAATTTTTTGATCTCGATACTTCTTCATGAAACTCATTCATAGGCAAAAAAGCTACTGGAATAGACGATATGACAGCTTCCGGGGCAGAAGTACTCAGCGATCGGCTAATCTGTGCTGCCGAATCATCCGGCTGAGAATTATTTAGTAAAATTTGTGTGCGTGTGATGGGTTCTTTCCTTCTGGGCAACGAGGGGGGCATTCGTGAGCGTCACTGCAGCTGATGATTGCTGATTCATGCGGAAATTGGTGCTTTTATAGTCGGGATGCTTAAATCGCTACATTGCTTGCAATTTAAATTTTATTTTAAATTTTATCCAAATCCCATATGGGATAATATTCGTGAGCAGTGCCCTCCTCCATATTTACAATTTGCTGTTTTTTCCTACAGATTCGTATCAATGCAGCATTTGCAATCATCAAGGAATTGTCTGTGCAAAATTCTGAGGCAGGGACAATGATCGGCAATGGGGCCGCCTTTTTGCTAATAGCCTGCACAAGACTGGCATTTCTTGCTACGCCGCCGCTTATGATGAGCGCCGAATATTTCTCGTGAAGAGAGGGAATGTGCCTCATTCTTTCCAAAACATGTCTTATGATTGCTGTTTGGTACGAATATGCCAGGTTCGGAATATCTTTGTTGTCCTTAATACTGACCCTGGAGAGGGCAGATTTTAGACCAGAAAAGGAAAAATCGGCACTTTTTACCCTGCAAAGTGGATGCGGGAAGTCGTACGCTTGAAGGTTGGTGACAAGCAAAGCAGCTTGCTCAAGTGCGGCACCATATGAGGACCCCTTTTCCCAACGCAGGCCGAGATATCGCCCCCCTTTGTCAAAGGCATCGCCAATAGAGTCATCTAAAGTGGTTCCTATTTTGTATTTTGATTTGATGGACTACCTAAGATTGCATACTTTCCAATATCGGCAACGTCCACCCACATGGTATGACCCCCGGACACCAGAAGGGTTAAAAAGGGGAAAGGTGGAATAGGTATCTGGTTATCAAAAAAAGGCATCAATAAATGTCCCTCCATGTGATGAGTGGAAATAAGTGGGCGATTCAAAGCTAGCGAAATAGAAACAGCAGTGCTCCAACCAACAGAAAGGGACGAGCCAATGCCTGGCCCACGCGTTGCAGCAACAAAATCAATGCCCGCCCCATCCAGATGATCAAAAGCTTTCTTTAAAAGAAGCGGAAGATTTTTTCTGTGCGCGGCCGCAGCAAGACTGGGGACAATGCCTCTGTATGGTTGGTGAATGCCATCTTGTCTTATCGTTTCGTGGAAGAGAACTTTTGCCGAGTTTATCACCGCAACAGAGGTGTCATCGCAACTGGTCTCTATTGCCAAAATGCTATGTGTTCGGCACATCAAGCTCGCCCCTTTTGAGGACAGACTCTTGAAAATCACGGCCAATTGGGTAGTTTAGACCAGGCCTGTTAAAGACTTGTTTGTAAATTAAATTTCCAAAAGTTTATTTTCAATTATGCTGGTGCATAATGAAATCAAGATTACAAACATCTCCCAGGCAGTACAAGGAGACCTTATTTATCATTTATTTAGTATTATCGGGCCAATCCGCTCCTTTGTAATCCATCAATCTGAATGCACGGCCACCATCTCTCAAGCACTCGTAACGTGGGAGGTGATGCTCGCCTATTCCTCCGAAGATGAAGTGTGGGCAGCAACTCGCCTATCGGGAATCGAACTTGCTGATCGGAAGTTGCTTGTCGTTCCGATCAGCTACGAAGAGGAAGATCACCACAGTATCATAGATAGGGTGATCAAATCGTCGCGAACGCTCTATATAGCGAATCTACCTTCCGAAGCAACCGAGTTGGATCTCTCTCAATTATTTTTGAAAGAATCGTTGGGTAAAATTATATTTGCCAGAGTTTTTAGTGGATGGCCGATGTCAAAGTATGCTGCGGAAGCTCTGGGCATTCCAAAATATGCAAGCATAGAACTAGAGTCTGCAAAGACAGCTAGAAACGTTCTCTCTTTTTTCAATTCCTCCGAAGACGCTCCTACAGATGCTCCTGTATGTTGGCTCTCAAAGGATACGCACTTTAATGATGTAGATAATCAGGATGATGATAAACCAAGTCCACCAAAGGTCCAACCGCACATTGTAAAGATTGCAAGAAGAGCTATTTCTGCAACCAACCCTCTTTACGCTGGTCTGCCTGAAGAGGCCCTGAAACGGAAAATGCTTCAACTGGCTGTTTCTAAATCGAGCGTTCTGTTGGACTCTCATAAAGAAAGTTTTCCGTGTAAAACGAACGCTTCTCCCACAAGCACCTCTGCTAGGATTTCTGAAAGGCAAGAACAGCCATCATCAGGTGCGTTAGGCTTTTCAAAAAGACACGCCCACGGCAGGACTGGCTCCCCGCGTACAAGACGTTCTCGATCTCCAGAACCTCATCATCATCATCATCATCATCACCATCACCATCCTGCCAAAAATTCTTCAGATGATAGTCAAAGTAGCTATTATTACGAATCGAAAGCGGATAAGCTTACAAATGGGCATCGTCAACATGAGGCGGGGAACAAATATTCTCATGATCTTAGAAAAGATCCCCGAGATGATGGTAGCGATTCTCACGAGAATACAAGGAAAATCGGAAGGTTTTGTGATAATAACAGCAAGCATGAGCGTGACGGATCTGGTCAAAGTGCATCATCTGTAAAAAGGGATTCAGAGAGGTCCTATTCTCGAAGCTCCTCTACAACCGGTGATGAGTCAAGATACAGGTTAATGAGCAGGAGAAACTCTGAACGGGTACCTGCTTCAATAAAGAACGTTCTTCGATCCACAGGATCCCATGACTTTAGGCCCACGCTAGAAGCGAAGGGGAGGAGACCCCTACGCAGCCTCTCGCCTCCCCTTGTCGCAAAAAGGGACGAGTGATTGCATTCCTTTTTTGAAAAATAAATTTATTCTACAAACCATCATCGGTAGGACCGAGCTGCCTCTGGAATCGTCTTCAATAGTGCTTTTCTAATTTCCTGTTCAATCTCTTCTTGGAGAGATTGCTTTACCTTTGCCATGCAATCGAAAGAAGAAGACACGGAAACATTAACGAGCGGGTCGGACACAAATGCTAGAGAGAAATGCGGAGATTGATCGGTCCAGCAAAGCCATATGATGCCATCCACGTGGAGGTCAGTTATTCTGATAACCATTGGAACGACCAGGCTCTTGTCCGCAGCAAGGATCGGCTGGGGCGGCGTGTCCATCTTGACCGAAGACATCCAATCCTCATATGAGGCCCCTCGTGTACCACAAAGCGGATTCGCCTGCACATGTGTGTTGATGACAATATATCCATCTGAGGCATATGATATTCGGGCTAAAATTCTAGCTCTGTGCATAGAAAGTTCCGCGATTTCCAAAATGCTAACTTCTGGAGGCTACATGTAAAGATAAAAAAAGTAGGCAGGTACCTCCTGGCCAAAATACAGATCCTTTATCACCAGCTGAGAGCATATTCCATGGGGAGGGGGTCCTGAATTTAGCCCCTTTTCGATGAGCTGCGAAATGTGTGAATAAAAAGAGTCATTGAAAGATCCCCAGTTAAACTTAAATGACATCAAAAGTTTTGGTCGACCAAGTTTTGAAGCAACAAAAAATTGCCAATCCGTGTGCCCATTTATTCTTTACAACCCTGGCATCTGTATTTGTACAATTAAAGGCGCGTCATGAACATTGTTGGATGCACGACAAGCGCATTTTTGTCTGAAGGCTGTAGCCGCTTGTCATCTTCAGAACAAATTTCATAGCATCCGCCACTGGCATAGATTGGAAATGGAATTCGTATTAGCGATGCTGCGTCGGGACAATGATGGGTTACCCCTTCTTTTTTATAGGGGACAAGAGCTAAAGCCATGCTTGCGAAATCTAAGGCCACACCTCCAAGATCTAAAGCCCCATGCTTTTCTTTAGACACTTTTTCTTCTTCTTCTTCTTGAAAAGGTCGGGATTTTTTGCTCCTCTCGGTAGGGAAAAAAGAGCCACTGAATGCCCTTTTTGAGGATAGCAAACTGCCCTCTTTTATTCTTTTTCCATACTCGCATGGATGCTCTTGAATTTCGTCAAATGGTCGCTTTGAAGGATTCATTTGAAGGACATCAAGCGGCATAGACTTATTTACTTTATTTTAACAAAAGGATTTATTACAGCGAATAATATATTGAGGCGAATATTCTGGAAAATTCATGCAATCGAACATTTAATTGTTTTTGTTTAATTTACAAATGTAAATCGGAAAAGATGCTTTTTCTGGTTCCGCCGGAATTGTCCTTCGTTTTTTTAATATGATCCCTCGCCACACTGATCAAAGACTTTACAATGGATTTGTCTAGTCCATCTCTTTTTGAGATCAGGTCCTCGAAAAAGGACACGGGCACATCCGGAAACTCCCGATGAAAGTTATAAAAGGCCACAAGCAATGTTTTTTCGGTTGAAGCTATCAATGGATATGCTTTGGCAAGCTGCTCCAGTGCAGAATCTTCGCTTGCCCCGTCTTTTCTTACAAATTTGGAATAAATCCCTTGGATTTGTCCATGATCATATTTGAGCAGTTCCTCGGCCTCTTCAACCCTAAATCGCGAGTTCTTTTGAATCATCCGTTTAAGCATTGCTCTGGCAAGATATTGGAAAAAGTCCAAACAAAATCCCTGAAAAGGCTCTGTTATCATTCTATATTCAAAGTCGGAAAGGAAATCATCAATGGTGTCGCATATGATATCGATGGGCTTGACTACATCATCTTTGTACCAAGTGTTTGTATATAGCGTTTTTATCACCGGCATGATGTCGGAGAAAATGGAACACTTTAGCAGATCAAACCCGACTTTTCTCATGTTGGAAAACTTGGCCTCTGAGCGTTTAAAAGCCTCCTTGACGAAGGGAACAAAGACATCTCCAGAGAGCGTTTCTTTGAGGCGTTCTAACTCATGTACCCATTGTACGGTAGAGTTAACCAAAGAAATCCCGTAATACTCCAGTCCAGGTGGGTGGCCATTTGGGTTCGCGTCGTGTGCAAGTAAGGGAGAGCTGAGACTATCTGGCCCATAACATATCTTTGCGTGGTTGCTGTAGCTTTCCTGGATACTGTTCTGGAAAAAAGCAAGGGAATTTGTCAATATCGAATGCAGAAGTTTCGGGAACAGCTTTGGGTTTTTACATGCAAGCGCGACATGAATGATCTAGACGTTACTTCGATCTTGCTTACTTGGTCAAGGAATAAAAATAATTCTCCCGTAACGGAAACAAAATATTTTCCAAATCGATCCGAGTCTGGTGGTTCCATACGCAACTCTAGCTTTTGTACCTCTGCGGAGAGCAAATTTCCAAGCCACTCTCGGACCATAGATGTGGTATGCGACACATAGCGTCCAATCATGATGTCAACCTGCTCTTCGCTCAATATATCGGGGATAGTAGCTCCTCGAGTTCCAGAGTGAGATAGAATTGAATTGATCCTCTTTTGGGAAGTTGTGAGCCAAGACAAAAAGTAGAGACAATCAGAGGGCGGAATACTGAGCATCGTGGAGTCTGAAGAACCTCCGTTGATTGCTTTGATCTCAGGTTCCAAGTATTTTATGAGGAAGCTTTTAAGAGAGGAAAGAAAAACAGAACAAAATATGAACATCTGATGTTTAGAGGCAGATGTGTCTGCAAAAATACTGGAAAATGATGGAAGGGCAAAGAGATAAATCCATGTAATGAGCCCCAAACAAAGATGCCCGTCAATCCGCCCAAGCAAGTCGAGAAGGGTCTCTTTGGAGCCAGCGAGTTTATGCTCCTGAAAGGCTTTGGAAATGTTTTCGACAATCAGAATATTCCACGGAGAGACGAAATTTTCCAGAGATATAAAATCAAGCTGCGTGGACGACCGGTACTTTCCTCTGCGAGACGATATGATGCGAGCATAGATTGACAATAGGTTAGAATACATCTCAAACCACGGAAGCGTGCTGGGGTTAAAGTCCTTTCTAATGATCGAGGTCGTGTCCGATGAGTAAGGATCATAAATCCGGGCACCTTCTATGCTTTGAACATTAACAAGGTAATTGAGAAGCTCTGTCCAATATCCTTTAAGGATCCCCACAATCTCAGACAGAGGATTAAAAAATATTTCAAGTCGGCTTTTGATTAGGCTCCTTGCGAAAGGTAATCCGGATTGTTCCTTTGAAGCGGACAGCGATGTAGAAGATGGTTTTTTGAATACTGAAGCGTCTGATGGCGACGATACAGAGAATTCGAGATCCTGGCACTCGGCTATAGCTCGGTTTTTCCAATCCAGCAAAAGATGTAACTTAATATATATGAGATATAGGTGGCTGCCAATAGGTGTGTTATGATACATCTGGCTTTTTTCGTTTTCCTCTTCTGACGGGTTTTCTGACCCGATTTTTGACTTGCACAGATTTTCTAGAAAGAACTTTTCCTTTTGGAGCAAATAAAGCACGCGCTTCATATCCGTACCGGAGGACCCAATCTGCGAAAGCACTGCCTTCACTTGCAAACTGTTGCGATATGCCAGTGAAATCTACAAATCGGTTCACAAAAAATACCTGTCGAATGATGCTGAAATTGGGCGGCACTGTCTGAATCGCCTCTGAGGTTAGCCGTAGCGCCAAGGCAATGTGATTTTCGATAATCTTTACACAAGAGACTTGGTCATTTATCGAGTGATGGAAAAATTCTATTTCTGCAATTTGCTCCCGAAATGTAGTCGTATATCGTTCCTTTGTCGATGACGTCTCCAAAGAGGCACGCTTGATATGGTCGTCCAATTTGTCTGGTTGGAGAATATCCTCTGGCTGAGAAAAAAGACCGGCAATAAAATCGATGCTTTTGGCAACAAGATGAGGGTTCGATTTTGCAACAGCTGAGAGCTGGTCAAATAGTAACTGCGATTCCTCGCACCCGCTACAGGATGTCATTATTTATGGAAGAATTAAATTTAGAATTTTTATTTCTCAGAATGAAGTACATCTCATTGCGGCAGTTTTCACTGAGGAGTGCCCAGAAGTCTTCTTTTATGGCCAGTCTAAATTCAGTCGGTGCTTCGCAAATACGAAAAGGCATCTCAAACATTCGTTTAAATTTGTGCCGCACAGGAGCTTATACTAAGATTACGGCCAACATGTGGCAATCGAGATACTACTGCAAGCCGCCCAATGGTGGTAGGAAATCACCTCTGTTCATAATTTAGATCCAACTTCGCGTCTCGATTCGCCCTCCTTGGGCACGGAGGAGCTTGAACCAACCGCACAGCCCACCGATGGCATGGAGTCTATTCAAGAAATACTCTCATCAGCCCCCGTTGTGATCTTTATGAAAGGAACCCCTGATTCACCATTAGCATGTTAAATTAGTTAACTGATCCTAGTGTGGATTCAGCAAAAAGGCCGTGAATATCCTTTCCCTCTTCCAGATCAAAGATATGATTGCAATAGATGTCTTAGAGGAAGCCTCTCTTAGGGAGGCAGTGAAAGAGCTTACGTAAGTCTCTGTTTTTGATTGCCCTCATAGCGGCTGGCCAACAATTCCACAAATCTTTGTAAAGGGCGAGTTTATTGGTGGCTGCGACATCCTTGCTGAGATGCATGGCAGCGGTGACCTTGAGCGTCTGCTACGGGAAAAGGCTTTATTATAGCATCTAAATCCAATATATTAAACCCCCAATATCGGACCCATTATTAAAGTGGTCAAGATGAGAAATAAATTGGACATCCCTTTTATTGGGTTTGGCAGGCATTTGGTTTGAAATTTTCATAAAATTTAGCCTTAAAAGTTTAAATTTAATTCCCCTATTGTTCAAGGTAAGACATATTCAGGGTTCTTTTGGGGCCTTTTTAATCTATCATTATCCTACCTCTTCTTTTTACAATTTCTTAACGTAACCATCATAGTGAAATGGTCAAAAAAGTAGGATTAAAGACAACAGGCGTACGCAAGGCTTTACTCGCTGCAAGCATGTTACCCATGAAATCATCCGCTATTCTGCCTTCGACCATTACCATAGAAAAGCCAATCGGTGGCCCCAAAAATGGTGGAAAGCGCATTCTCACCAAGATAGCCCCACCAAAGCAAAAAGTTGCCAAAGCTCTTGCTGACAAGCCTGCAACCAAGCTTCGCTCTTCTATCACCCCAGGAACAGTTCTCATTGTTTTGGCTGGTCGTTTCCGTGGAAAGCGCGTCGTTTTCTTAAAACAGCTTACTTCTGGTCTTCTTCTTGTCACTGGACCTTATAAGAT
Source organism: Mitosporidium daphniae (assembly GCF_000760515.2). Lineage (NCBI taxonomy): Eukaryota > Fungi > Microsporidia > Mitosporidium > Mitosporidium daphniae. The sequence goes on from NW_013546356.1 coordinate 29,478, forward strand.
CAACGGTGTTCCGCTAACGCGCATTTCTCAAGCTTTCGTGATCGCCACCGCCACCAAAGTCGAGCTTTCTGGACTCACCATCCCCGACGCTCTCACTGATGCTGTGTTCAAGGGAAAGAAATGTACCAAGAAAGCTTCTTTTGTGCCAAAAGACAAAGCATCTTCAATGGATGTCGAAGAGACCAAATGTGCAATTGCCCCTGTTCGTCGTGAAGCCCAGAAGAGCATTGATGCCACCCTGACTGCTTCGATCAAAAAACAGCCGATGCTGGCCTCTTACCTTCGCTCAATGTTCTCTCTCAGCAAGGGAGAAGCTCCCCATGCCATGTGCTTCTAGGTTCAGTAAATATCGACGTATTTAGTTTTAATAAGTTCGTAATTTGAAAAATCCATTAACTGGGACGTGTTTTGGTCATCAGTGTATTAAGTCGGACCCAATGGCGGTTGAGCGGGGATGAATTTGGGCTCAATGATCAGGTAGTATGAGAAGGCTGCCTGGAGCGCAGCCACAAGCAATAGGAAATATACACGACGTCGTTGAAGCGTTCCAGAAGCCGCTGCGGCAGAGGCCTCTATGGTGGTTATAGCGCCTCCAGGAAGGAGGCCTCCACCAACAGCATCACCGAGACCTGATGAGAGGTTTAAAATATCTTTCAGAGACCGCAGGGCAAATACGGCATATGAAATGGAAACGTAAATCCAAATAAGTCGAGTAATGATGCCGTTGTTCCCTGGTACTAATAGCCCACCGGAAACAATCAGCACAAGCCCCACATACTTATAGCCGACATAAGCCAAATATTCAAGGATAGGAACTGAAGATCCAAGCCCAAGGATAAAGAAGCCTGTCCTCACCACAAAGAGCTCTAGAAGAGAGAAAACGAGTGCCGAGGATGAAGTTATCCCAAGGATATCTGGTGTGAATCTAGAATAAAAAATAAGAAAGCTTACTTTCCATCTACCCCATAAATAATGGATACTAGAATCACATAGGTAATGAAGGCATGAACTATGATGATGGTGAGAGCAGGGAATAAACATACGAGGGATATACAAATCAGGGCAGCTAACATCTTCTCTCGGCGGAGCAAAAGAGACACCAAGCGATACAGGATGTATTCCCGTGTGGGAAAACTGCTGGACAGGAATGGTACCTGGAACTGTGTTTGTAAGATGTGTCCCTTTGGGGTTCTCGGTGGGACATGTGCGTCGGACCCAATCCTAAAGTTTTGAATGGAATATGGACTTACCTCTTTAACAAATGGAAAGAGCACCAAGGAGATTTTACTGACTACATACCAGTGTGAGACCTGAAAATAAGGCTTGAGCGTCAACAAGGGCCAATCGATCCAAGACCACAGGATCTTGTTTTGATTATAAGGGAGCTGAGACTGGGCCCCGCCGACCATTGAAAATATGTCAAAGGCGGTTTTAGCAGCATTTGCGGTGATTTGGAAATGCTGATTATCACCATTAAATTGAGGAGATATTGTGGCAAAGGGTGACTGAGAATAATTATCCATCTGATTCGATGATTGGGGATAGCTGTTCAACTGATTCGGTGAGTGAGAATAATTATTTGGCTGGCCAGGTAGAACAGCCGAATCTCCATAGCTTGGCAATAGACCCTGGTAACCCGTAGCTAAATCCGAAGGATGGACCGGAGACTGACGTTGTGCATATGAGCTATATTGCTGCTGAGTATTATATCCCTGAGCGTTTTGTTGGTAAGGTGGTGGTGGTGGCGGTGGTGGTGGTGATGTAGCAGAAGAAGCTGCTGCTGATTGTGCTATTGGTTTTGATGCATATTTAAAATTCTGTGGAAATTGGTTATTTGGCGGCGGTGGGCTTTGTCCAAAGCCTTGGGCTGGAGGTAGAGTATTGGGTGCCGAATTCATTGGAATTAAAATTAAAAGCCACTTGAGAAGAATTGAAAATTTTGGTGGTATTATAAAATTAACTTGACATCTCACAACCATCATAGCTATCATTGTTGGCAATCACCCCAAATTTGATTGTCGTGATCTACTACCTGATATTCTTTTGTGATCAATGATAGTTTTTCCATTTCTGTTGTTGTTGTTATCGGAAGATGTGGGGTGCTTTAACATATAACGTTACAAATTTAATGGCCTTTACTGCTTGACAACAAATTTTGATCAAATTCCACTTTCGTTTCCTATCCCGCCCCTCATAAATATGCCCCCATTTCTCAATAGAAATTTGTCAAATTCCTCATTATTTACGGCCATTGGCCAGCTCATGCTCCTTGCCACATTTGTGGAAGATTCTATACGTATTGTTAGCCAGTGGAGCCAGCAGATGGCTTTTATGCAGGACGTTCGGGAGATTCCCTGGTTTATTTCCTTCTATTCATTGTTTGCCCTGGTTGGCACTATGATATCGGGAATTGCACTTGTTTTGGCCGGCCCTAAGCGGAGAGCTCTTGGGGCTTTTTTACTAATTTGTGTATTGCTGCTGCAAACTGCTGTTTACGGGTTGCTATTGGACGCCAATTTCTTATTGCGAAGCTGTTCTATTGTTGGCGGTCTGGTGCTTTTAATTGCACACAACTCAGCCTCTGAGACCAAAAAGCGGACAATTTTTGGCGGATTGCCAGTGGGCTTAGAGACAGCATCTAGAATTTACCTGCCCCTCATAGGAAGAATTTTACTGATGTTGTTATGTGGCTCGTCCATTTTAACAGCACTGACGACCGGATCATTAAAGAATGCATTTCTCGGTGGATCCTTTTCCATCCCTGGGGCTAACTCACAACTGATGCCTGGAAGCTTTCAGCTAGAATTCGCAAAAGGGATTGCTGGAGTGACAGCCTTAATATCTGGGTGTATGGTTGCCGTGGGATTCAAGGCCAAAACCAGTGCAGTTCTTTTGCTTGGTGTGCTGATACTTACAAACTTTCTTTTATTACTGGACTTGATCTCTCTTGGCCTGTCACACCCCCTTTCGGATTTTATCAAATACGACTTTTTCCAGACCATATCTATCATGGGTGGATTCATTCTTCTCATCCAGCTGGGCCCTGGTGAGATGAGTGTTGATATGAAGTCAAATAACTATCTCGACTAGATCCAACAATAATCCCCATTAATTGATTAAAAATTTATCTTTGTAGTGTAGCAGCACATGACGATCCCGGTGCAATTCTTATTACAGCGTTTATTCGGATTAATTCATTGGTGCTTTTGAGACGACATTCTGTTTGTATACCGAGGCCATGGCAAGCGAGCACGAGGCAAGTACATCGGTGCCGTATACGAGAAAGAGACTCATCTTGTTTTCAATGGTAGGATTGAACATGACCTCACATAAGATCGGCAGTGTTTTTATAAGAACAACTAGGCCGTAGGATATGAATCCCCTTTTCTTCTGTTGGATAGAGAGCCTTCCAGGATGCTTAAAAAAGTACAGATATGTCTTGAGAGTTGGAACTTGGATGCAAATCTCAACCAACAATGGCGCATACATCCATCCAGGCTGAACTTTGCAGACAAATGGATCCAGGGTGAGCGTGCAGTAAGATTTGTATACGGAAAGGAAGGGCATGAGAACAGAATTGGAAAAAATCGAACTTGGCTGTCTACGAAAAAAGACAGAGAATATTGCTGGGATCAGGACAAGGAAATAGGAACATAAAAGCGAAATGGAGGCAAATGTCGCGGCAATACCGTCGAAAGTCACATAGTCGCTAAAGAGGGTATAAATAGAGCCGGATGATCGATTTAGTTTTGGATCCTCCGATGTTACGTTGAAATCGGCAAATTTCCGTGTCTTGGCTTCACGCGCACATGGCGATCTCGAGGACAGTTGTCGCTCCGTATCTGACATGTCTGGGTGGAGAGAAAACGACAGTCCCAAATAGACATGGTCTTTAGAACAAAGTTTCGCGCTATCAAACCTAATTTAAATTGAAGCAAGTTTAGCCCACACGGCATGGGTGGCAGGGGAGCTGGTCGTCCTTCCCTAATTTGCTCGAATTGCAAAGAGGACAATGTTTTCGTTAAAAAATGCCACAAAAAGTCCAGTTGCACCTGCCTAAAAGAACCAAGCCTTTTGGTCAAATATTTGAGCCACAAGCAACGAGATGGAGTTCGTCTCCGCTCCTACGAGCAATCCAAGTGTCTATGCACCTACGCATTGAAATGCATTTGTTCGGACCATTGTATGAATTCAAATTTATTAGAGGATTAACTGTTGTCAGCATTATCTTCTGGCTTTTTCTTCTCTTGAAAAATGATGTAGAAGGCATGGATCATACCTAAAGTTAGCACATTCTCCATGTCTTACCAGGAATCCAGCCAAGAAGCGTTAAACAAATATTGATTAAAAAGTCGACCCAAAGGCCTTTCTCTAAAAGTACAGCTATCGGTGGGATGAAAATCGCTAAAACAATGACCAGAACGTCATAACCACTTGCCATTGTACGATAACTTCAAATACTTGTAATAAATCTATGCTTTATAACCATTTAATTTGTGTTGGGCATGAGTATCATGTATGTCTATTCATTGTTGATTGTAGTCTGATATCCTGGTCACGCTGCATCAATAACAACAGATAAAATGCTGATGGGGAAAGCCAATGATGGCCGGAAATTGGTGTGGTTTATTTTAATGCGAGTGTCTGGGGGGGGGTCCCTTGCCCCGGAAGCCATAAACTAGTGAAAAAATAAGCTTTCCCAAAGGCTCTGGTTAATTTAAAGGACGGCATTGCGACCGAGTCCGTTTCACAAGCTCCACGGGCGCAGAGACAATTGGGCCTGCAAGCCCAAATTAGCATAAATATGAAGACAATGGCGTAGCTTGCACAAAAATAACGTACACCTCATACTTGCCATCGCCAAACCCCAATGTTGGCTCACCACTCACGCATAATTTGTTTAAATATTTCCACTTCAGCACTAATTGACAGCTTCATGCAAGTTGAATTTGGCTGAATATGAAAGTAAAATTTATGAATTTATTTTATGTTTCTTCCAATCGACTTTTATTTGTTCGACAAGGGAAATTCTTCCATTATTCACGACAATCATCCACTTGAGGAGCAAAAGGATACCCGCTTGGCATCGGTGATTTTCATGAGGAGGCTTGGCGATTTGCTTGGATTGTAAATTTATTTTTCTTAGAATTAGACCGTTTTATACCATTCTCAGCGCAAGCTATTTTTTCCACTATTTCTTCATGTTCTATTCAATGAAAAAATACTCATACATAGTAGCGGTGTACTTTTTTCATTTCTAGGATGTTGCAATCACTTGCATACTGGTCGCGTCAAAATCCGAGGAAACGTATAGAAAAATCAAGCAGATTTTAACCAGTTCTTGCCTTCTTTTAAACCCGTCTTTTAAGGGTATTGGATCCAACTCTGGGGTATCACCGTTTATGTGTTTATTGTAGGAATTTGATTACCATAGGGACTTGGTTGCTTCCTATGAGCGTCTACTATTGGATGTGATCAAATTTAACTTTACCTGCCATCATCCCCACGAATATGCTTTAAAGTTCTCCAAAATTCTATGTATAGGTAATGATCTGATTTCTCATCGTTTGGATAGAAGCCTCCAGGGCTGATTTGGTGGAAACATGGGACATTTTGCAATTGGTTTATTGTACCGAATTTTGCCTTCAATATCCAATTGTCCATTTCGCTCTTTTTGCTCTATTTTTTGCTGTTAAATGCAAATGTATCGAAGGCACTATAGATCTAGTGGGCCTTGCAGAAAGGGAGTACACAAAGGTGATGGAGTCAAATTCGAAATGGAAATCCGAGTTTGTAAAATGGGAAGCTTCGATGGATTTCTTGAAAATATTCGCTGCATATATCCAGGAAATGAGGATAACGTCAAGGAAAGTAATGAACGTAAATAATAACTAAACCATCTGGTCAATAGACTTGAAAAACTATTGTAGTTATCATGAGATAAAAATCACCTACCTGAACGCAGCCTTTGTAGGCGTCCCCGAAATTCTTACACACTCTCAAAGAGGGTAGTATCCATTTTGGGAGCTTTTTAACAATATTTTCCTGCGAATATCTACAATCCAACAATACAATGGTTGCATAATCGTTCATATTCCTTATGACCCTTCCTAGGAGCTATAGAATCAACATATCAATACCAATGGCCTGGTTTACACTTCTCATGCAGGCATTTTCGAGAAACGTAGACGATGATATTTTGCAATTCTACACGAAAATTCATCAAGCAATCCTTACAGGAGTGGAGGATAAAAATTTGATCATTTCAGAAATTTCGGGCGAGCTCTGGTTTGGAAATGGAAGTCCAACGACAATCACAGCGCGTCCATAGTGATTGGAAAAATTAATTCCCTCAGATACCTTTCCATTGATTACGGCAAACAAAATCGCTCCCTTGGGACGAGAATTGTCGCAGGTGGTCATAAATGCACTTAAGATCGGAGAAAGTTCCACAGATACATTTGTTTCCCAAAAGACTTTCTTGTTACTTGAAAGTTTTTCAAGCAAGAGGTTTTGCTCGCAAATTGATTTAAAGTTGTTTAGGCTCCAATAGGAGGGAAAAAAGACCACCATTCCATCAGGTACAATTCGTGAGAAATTTAAAATAGACTGATAGGCCTCCAGAAGCTACGCAGTTAAAATGCATTCACTTGCCATTTCATGGTCCTCCTTGTATTCATATATGAATTTTAAAGTCTTTGAACTTGGGCCGTGCGATAATTGAAGAGTAAGCAGCTGTTTAGAGGCATCAATGACATGATTGCACGAAAAGTGAACAAATTTAGACTCTGGATAGCGATAATTGAACAGCTGGAACTTGATATCTTCAATCTAACCCTAATAAAACACTGCAAAAGTACAGGAGAAAGTGTGCCACCAGCTAAAACCAAAGAATGGCACTCTTCCACAAGCTCGACAAAATATTCGGAAACATGGAGCAGCAAATACTTGATACAAACCATATCATCTAAGAGGATGAGGGATGCGCTGCTCACAAATACCTTCAAAATACAGCATGAGCTTTCCATTCGAATCGTCATTGGTGAGCGAAGATAGAAAGGTAAAAATTGACGTCAACCGATATTTCCTTTTATTGTCGAGATTGCCATAACTTTGTATTTTCTTATCAAGACCGAAAATTTCAATAAAACGCTGCAATTCGTAAACATTAACGCCCTCCAAATTCGAAAGATGGAAAAATTCGGAAACGGAAATTATTTTTGTCTTCGGGGACTGAAATTGGTTACAAAAGACATTCAATCGTTCAAGAACAACAATGATCGTCTGAATGTTAACCTGATTTGAGCCTTTGAATCTTAGCTTAAACTTTTCGAAATAAATTGCAGTTTGCGATGAAAGAGAAGTAATCTAAAGAGATTTTGAAGAAAAAGCTACCTGGATCAATGATATGGACTGGTTAAAGATGCCTTTAACGCAATCAACAATGTTATGGGCCTCGTCAAAAATAAGTATACTGTCCTTTAGGTTTAATGACAAAGATTTCCTAACAGAGGGCTGGATAATGAAATTGTATGGGACAGCAATAAACTAACGATTATTCGAGAAACCTTACTTCAATGGTGGGCAAAAGAGAATGAGATGCATAATATGGGCATAAATGAAGCTTTTCTCCTTCCTCGTAAAGAGATTCGATGTCAATAATGGATTGTTTCTGATAAGGTCAAAGACAATGTTTACCTTGTGTAGGAGAGTCGAAAACTGCGCTGCAATAGCGTCAACAGACAGCTCTTGCGTATAATACGGGCATTTTCTTTCGCCCACCATTAAAGTA
>NW_013546355.1:0-806 GCF_000760515.2 Mitosporidium daphniae
CCAACGGCACCGCCAGAGTATGCCAGATAGTGAAGCATGTCTTCCAAGTCAAATTCTTCCAGATCATAGATGTTTATCAGTGCAGGCGAAAAGAAAGAATGAGCGATATCTCTCAAATTTTCAGCAACATCGTTCATTGTGGCGAATAACCATTTTCCGTCAACAGCATCAACAAACACCGGATACTTTGTGTATGCATCGTTCAAATTGAGGCGACCAACAACTGTTGTTGCAAAGTCTTTTGTAAATTTAACCCTTAAACCATCAAATATCGCATCAGATATTCCGAAAGGTGATTTCTCTGCAGGGGATACATTTTTGTCTTCGAGGTTTTCATGAATCTGTTCCTGCTCTTGGACAGATTCCTGCTCTTGGACAGATTCCTGCTCTTGCGTCGATTGGACAACAGTCTCTCTATCCAATGTGGGAGTATTTGAGTCGGATGGAATCGAAGATATGTTAAAATTTTCGAACAGTGCCTTACCTACCTCGCTAGCTTCAAAGAACTTTTTAATTTTTTTCTCTGGCATGCTCTCAGAAAAAAATATCCATTTAAGCTCATCAATCGACTCTTTATCTTTTATGCTGAGAATTCTGTCCCAATTGGGAATTGAACTGTCTGCAGAATAGGCGGGTGACAAAAAGGTCATGAAAAGCTTGGCAAAGAATACTTGCGAGGGCAAAAGGTTTCGCTCTTTAAGATCCCTCCTGAGCTGGTTCAAATGCGCAGAGGTAAAAATTTTTTGCAAGGTAACCTTCTCATCACCCGGAACATCCTCTGGAAAAATCTTGGGTTTCGATGAGAG
>NW_013546354.1:0-804 GCF_000760515.2 Mitosporidium daphniae
ATCCCTGCACTTCGAAATCAGATTCAATCTTCTGGGCATGTTTTAGCCTCCCTCTTGGAGGTGGTCGGTAAATGGTGGATTGATGAAAATCAATACGATCCCTATCCCCAACTCACTATGCGATCGATTTTTTACTCGAAATCTCAGAAAAATGACCTTCATTTACGATTAATGGCATTTTTATCAAGATCTTTTGGGAGTGTCCAGGAAAACACCGGTGTATATACCGGCGTTGGCGGGTTAAAGCCGTTCACCGAGCAGGAAAAGGCTCTTTTCAAGGAAAAATATTCCGCATCTCCCAAACGCTTTGAAAATATCCTTAAAGTGTTCCCCGATAGATCCATAAACGAGCTAATACAGTTCTACTATGAAACAAAAAAGGTCGCCCTGCCTCCATATAAAAAATGGTGGGCTTCTTCCAAATCTTCATCAACACAGATTTCGCTAGTAAATTCTCTTTCGGAAAGCAACTCGTCGCTTGCCAATCAAGCAAATATGACATCTAATTCTGGAGTTAACGATGCGCAAGGACGGTCTATATTTGGAAAGAAGAGATTATCCACAGAAAGTGGCATTTCGGTTCCTCTGAACAAGCCCGCTTCGGCTGTTGAAAAATTAAAGCCTGTAAAATATAACTTTTCCTGGCTGTCGGAAAGACCACTATTGGCTTACATCAATGAAAATGGAGATCCTGTACATAGGTTGGCATATTGGACACCAATGGAGCGGATTATCTTAGTAAACGGAATTATCGAGCACGGATTATGCCTATCGAAACTAGTAAAGTTACTTTGTGAATATCGC
>NW_013546353.1:0-803 GCF_000760515.2 Mitosporidium daphniae
CGCTCTTCCGATCTATAACTAAACGAATTGTTTGAACTATTTCCATTTACACGGGCATCTGAATATACTCCATAAGCTTGTGTTGAACCTGTCGTAGACGCAAACATTCCATATGACGTAGTAGAATTACTAACATTTAAATCAACTCCATAATTCACGTTTGGATTTATTGTATTGTTAACTCCTCTGTATGCAAAAGTATTACCTTCTCCACTCAAAAATGTCTCTCCTATTTCTGATAAAATTCCAATTCTATTTGACTCAATTGACCTTATTTTACCATCTCTTTTCACATGTAATTTTGCATTTACAGAACAATTATTAAACTCACCAATTCCAACTCGGTTTTCTCTAATTGAGTTTTTCAAATCCCCATCTTTAAAGATAAATGTATTATTGTTTAAAGGTAAGTCTACATCATTTATTAAATCGGCATTTTTATCTGAAGTATCATTACATTTCCTATAGACTTTATTTTTAACATAAACTACATTTCCGTTTTGATCAACAGATAAAACCCCATTTCCGGGGTTATTAACAGGTAAATAATTTGAATTTAAGTTTGAAAAGCGTAACCCTGATTTACCAGTATTGTCAGTATTTAATTCTGCTTGTATTTCCAATTTATTTTGAGGTTTTGAAGTTCCAATCCCTACATTGCCTCCTCCAAATGGATTTATTACTAAATTTAAACTTTTTCCTTGGCTGTAATCATAAGAGTGTAATCTTGTATATGTTCCATCTTCGATAGCATCAATTAACAAACCTTTTCTAATATTTCCTGTCTGTCCAAAAAAAGCTCA
>NW_013546352.1:0-801 GCF_000760515.2 Mitosporidium daphniae
TCATCACTTGTTGTATTCGTGTATTCTTTGTTCCAAATACAACTCGTGCGACAATATAATAAAATGAGATTTATATGCAGTTCAGAATAGCACAGTGGTTAAAGAGCTAGTTTGTGTCTTTAGAGGTTTAAGGTTCAATCCTCGACAAAATTTAATATTTTTTAAGAAATTTACATTTTTTAAGATGTTTGTGAGTTGAGAAAAAGAAGTTCATGAAAGTTTGAATTTCGAAAGTGAACCACCATAGTGTAGAAATATGTGACAGAAGTTACCATACTTTTAACAACTCGGTGGTAAAAGAGTATTAGTTAAAAAATCATATGGAAGTCATTGAGAAATCATCATTTCAATGCTATTTTATTGACAACCCAAAGATAATTGAAGTGCCATTGACGGTTCCGTGATTTTCTAAAATAAAGTCAAGGAAATGTCAGTGCAAGATCACAAACGAGATAAAATGCTTTGATAAAGAAAATCACTGTTAAATCAGTAGGATAAACATATCAGATATCACTTGAAAGTTATTGTCTTTATCCTTCGATTGACAATTCGGTGACCATTGACTGACTTAGCATAACATCAAATGTCAATGAAACATCGTGATAGCATCATTTGGGATGATAATGTAGTCAATGAAATAACCAATATCAGTTAATAATCACAAAATTATCAGTGAAATTACGTTCAATTGATTTGTGTATGATATTTTATTGACAGCTGCTCGATCGACTTTGCCACGGAATAATCATCGCAAAGTCACACCACCTGGCGTATATAAAGTCAAGAGAATATCAGTAAAAT
>NW_013546351.1:0-797 GCF_000760515.2 Mitosporidium daphniae
GATAATCCAATGGTCCAAGCTGTATATAATTCTGGTGGGTATTCTTATAAGATGGATACTGATGGTGACAGTCAGTATTTTGCGCATGGCTTCATTGACTTTCGCTCCTCTGCTTTCGGCACTATGGGCAAGATGCAAGATGTCTTTGTTAAAATAATCTATCACAATAGGACACTTGAGGTAAGGACGCTTTTATTTTATCATGAAGGTGCTTGTAGATAAAGACTCTTATGGCTACAATTATGAAAAGGTCATTTCCTATTCTCCCATTTACCTCACCAAGGGATATTATTTTGGCGTATCTGCATCTACCGGAGCGCTATTTCCAGGTTTGGGGCAATCGTTTTATTTTTAGACTCCCATCATCTTGTGAGCATGGACATCTATTCTATCAGAGAGCCAATGGAGGAGCCCGAAAAACCACATTTGTCTCACACGGAAAAGGAAAGAATATTGTCACATGAGAAAGTGAAATCAAAAATTGTCGAAGAACGTATCCACAGCCAAGTTACGGCCAATGTCAGTGAAGCTCTCTTTCAAACTGACATGTACAACTCGATATATAAAATCCAAGAGATGCTTCATGCCATTCTTGATAAGACATCTGATATTGAAATAGCAATCCCAGAAGCTATTCCTCCTGAAGTTTTTCTAAAGGCCGGTCAGAAGCAAGAACATCTGGATTCATATTCTACTCACCTTTCAGGTCTTTCAAAGGACTTTTCCACCTCATTGCAGTCATTGAAACAAGACGTGAGTTCTCTCGCTTCATCTATCAATTCATTAGAGAAAAAGAA
>NW_013546350.1:0-796 GCF_000760515.2 Mitosporidium daphniae
GGGGCAGCATATGTTGTCGTGTAATACTCGGCCTTCTTCGTTGTGTAGTAGGGGAGAGTGGGGGCAATTGATACACTTTTTGGTTTTTTGTATTTCTTGAAAAAAAAACTAAAAAGTTTAATATAAAAATTATATAGAATTGTAGCCTATTATCTCAGCTACTAAACGATATTTTTTTTAATGAGAAAAGATTAATTTTAATAGTAGTAAATTGTAAAAAACTGAGGTCGCTTCGAGTGTTTCAATTGCCATGGTAGCAGGGCAATTGAAACGGTGTGTCGACGCAATTGCAACGTGGGTTTTCCCATAAGGAAGCTTCTTCATACCCACATAAAATGAAAATCACGATATCTCAGCAGCCACAACTGCTAGTGTGATCAAATTTTACCATTAGGTACAATGCGATATACAGATTTTTAAAATATGCTTAAAGTAGATCGTAATTTAGTTTAAAATATTTAAATAATTAAATTTAAAAAAAAACCATTAAGCAACATGCTTTTTAAAATAAATCCCAAACAGGGAATACAAGTATTGTAGTTGTGTTAACATGATGATTTACATTTGTTTAAATGAATTACGTCAAATACTTGCAAAAAAAATGCAACCAGGGAATATAAACAAAGTGTTTCAATTGCCCTGCAATAGGGTCATCGTTACATTTAATTATTTACAATTATTTAAGAGTGCAGGGAAAAATTAAATGGCATTAAATTGTAGAAAAATGAATTGCAAATCATCTGAAACTAATTTTATTACTAAAATGTAGCGTTTTAGGGGTTAAAACAAAAAAATT
>NW_013546349.1:0-792 GCF_000760515.2 Mitosporidium daphniae
TGCCTTGCGGGTCTTGATATTGAGCTTTGCTACCATTAGTACTTATATTAACGCTAGTACTAGTAGTAGATTTATAAACCGAAATCAATTCATAATCTTTATTTGCATTCAAATTATCATTCAAAAGCACATCTACCGAAATATTTGCCTGAGAGCCAACTATAACTCTGGCGCTATCGGGCTGTGTTCCATTCTGAGCTATGATAGTTCCAAAACTCAAAAATAAACTAACTAAAATATGTATTTGTATTCTCATAATCAATAATTTAATGTTAATACTATATGATTTCTTTTTCTTTCGCTTTAATTTTGATACAAAGATGAAACTTTTTTAATTAAAAAAATGATACATTTTAAGCTATTTATTAAAGGCTTTTTATTTAAAAAATTATATTAAACATAATAAAAATGATATTTAAATTAAAAATATATTAATTTTACAAAATCGTTTCAAAAGTTATCATTACAAAATATTTCTATTCTTTTAACGTAGCTAGTATAAGAATTATTTAAAAAAAAATATGAATACCTCTCTATCCAAACTTGAAGAATTATACATTCATTTTACAAAAAATGAGAAAGAAGACATTGCTGGTATTCTCCAATGCCGTGTCTATAATCAAAGCGAACATCTTATTAGACTCCATCAATATTTAAGCGAAAAAGTTTCCATTAATAATGAAGTAGACAAATTTGAAGCATATTCTTTTGTTTTTGAAGGGGAAGCATTTAACGACAATAAATACCGTGTATACCAGAGTAGATTGATAAAAATTATTGAAAAATACATAA
>NW_013546348.1:0-785 GCF_000760515.2 Mitosporidium daphniae
TTTATTTTTTCACAGTGTGTTCCTTATACATCAATCATGCACTGTGTAAAATATCAGATTTTTAAAAACAAACCGGAAGCTGAAAATCAAATTCAAAGTTTCTGGTTCAGCAATAAAATTTTATACCGAAATCGCGATTTTCACCTTTTTTTACCATTTTCTTTCACGGCAAGGAAAAACAAAATCAATGAAAAAACAGGAAATAGTTCGCTCTTTTGAATGGTGTATTTAAAACTTTTATTTTGTTTTAATTTGTTTCCATAAAGTTAAGTTAAAGGTTAAAACTTTTAAAGGCCCTAGCAAAAATCTCGGATAAGGCAGAAGCCTGAAATTTAATACTCATATAGGGAGCCATAGTCTGTATAAGCATAAAAATGTTCAGCGTGGGCAAAGTATGCGTGAATTAGTTATAATTATTTTAAACTAGGGGCCCTCACTCCGTTCAGGAAGTTCCCGATAGGGACGGGTGGTTTGAATCGGTTGTGGGTGGTTGGTTTTTTCTTTCCATGTCGTGCTGCTTGATGGTGTGGTTTAGTTATTGTAAGGCGGACTGTTTTTTCTGGTGCAGGAATGTTGTTTTAGGTAATGGGTGTTTATGTTTGGTATGGCAAGTTTTTGGTTCGAAAAGTCTCCTCTGCACCCTTCAAGCGAAAACCTTGAACTCGGATTCTATTCGTCAGTTGTGCCTCAACTTCGGATGATATTCGTCACTCCCGCTATGCTTTGGTGTTATCGAAAACGCTATCTCTCCCTGCTATTTTGAAAACTATCCGTCGATTCTATGT
>NW_013546347.1:0-784 GCF_000760515.2 Mitosporidium daphniae
ATTTTCTGAAATATCTCATCTGGTAGATCTGATAGAATTAATAGAACTGCCTGAACTAGTGGAATTGCCTCAACTAGTTGAACTTCCTGAACTAGTGGAGCTTTTAGAGCCGATAAAGCCGATAAAACTTCGTGAAATAGTGGATTTGGTAGAACTGATATAACTTCATGAGCTAGTTTAAATGGTAGAGCTGATAGAAGGGTTAGAGCATTCTGAACTGTTGGATCATTCTTAACTCTTGGAGCATTCTTAACTCTTAAACTATTGTTAATGTTCCAAAGTTGTAGAGCGTTTTTAACTTTGGTATATAATCCAATTGGCATATCTGATACAATTTTTGAAAATTTTGAATTTTCTATCCATACTCGAGCTGGTGGGGTTTGTTTAACTAGCAGAGCTAATAAAACCTTTTGAACTCGTGAAATTGATAGAAATTCCTGAAATAGTGAATCTGGTAAAAATTTTAGAATTGATAAAACTGCCTGAGCTAGTAAATCAGGTGAAAAACCTTCAACTTGTGGAAGTAATGTAGATGAGCGAATTAACTGGATTGCCTGAGTTTTTAGATCTGATGAAATATCATCAGCTGGTAGAAGTAATGGAGATTGTAGAATTAACTTAAAGAATAAAGCTTTTAAAACTAATAAAACTCCCAGAACTAGTGAATCTGGTAGAACTCCTCCTAAAAAACTGTTGTATATTTTAGGGTTAGCTTGATTCATGTGGGGGAATCTTCTTCTTGGTACTGGTTCAAGTTCTTCTTCTTCTTCTTTAAGTTAATTCT
>NW_013546346.1:0-775 GCF_000760515.2 Mitosporidium daphniae
AATCGATGTTACTTCGATTGAAGGGTTTGATATTATCATATTTTTTATATACCTTTATCTACTCCACAAATTCAGTGCTGATATCTCTGCACAAAAGAACTTTATATGCAAATTTGCGGTAATAAGCTCCAAAATCGTAATATTTGCGGTTTATTGGGCTTTTTCTGAACTTTCTGTTGATGTTATTTTCACATTATTCAAACCCTGTTTGTCCTATGAATCTCTCTTTGGATACATCACTTCTGACTCTACCCTGGAGCACTTTAGACATCGCATGAAAGTACACATGAAATTGTGTATTATGTTATTTTTTCCGAGGATCTTTGGAGTAGCTCATGATAATAAGAGCTATTCCCTTCCTCGCATATATGAAAGTATGCAAGGCAAATTTCACATTCTTGAAAGTGTTAATATTTTATTGATAGGATTTCTTGCTTTTTCGAGTTGCGAATTTTCCTTTTCAAATGTGGGTTATCTCTTGCTTTTCTTGGGTATCTATGTATACGTTCCTGAACTCTGCAACAAGATTGTTTCTAGGCTTTCTAATTATTTCAAGAATGATAAAACAAAAGTGAAAAATACTTCAGATCATGAAAATGACCAAGGTCGTAAGAAACGTGGTAACGGTCATAACAAACGTGGTAACGATAGTATTGGAGGTGGTCTAGGTGTTCTAGATTACTTATCTAACCTACTATTATGGCTTCTGACTTAATAATAAATTCACCGTTTTTAAGAATGCCAAGTAATAATCACATACGAAGATCTTCCACTG
>NW_013546345.1:0-36043 GCF_000760515.2 Mitosporidium daphniae
GCCGGTTTTGATGATTCTTTTCCAACAGCTCTTTCTAGCGCGTTCTCCACCTCTATCTCTAACAGCTCGGCAAACATCGATTACTATGCCGCAGCACATACATTCCAAGAGCAACTTCCGCCAAAACCCTCCATCCTGGTGGGAGGGACACTCAAAGAGTATCAGCAGCGCGGAGTTGCATGGATGCTTTCCCTGTATAACAACCGCCTCAACGGAATACTAGCTGACGAAATGGGCCTTGGAAAGACCATTCAAACGATTGCGCTTATCACGTATTTGGTGGAATGTAAAAGGCAAAATGGGCCTTTTCTTATCATCGTTCCCCTGTCAACGATTCCAAATTGGGTAAATGAGTTTGATAAATGGGCCCCTACACTCCTTCGCGTCGAGTACAAGGGTACCCCTGACCAGCGCAAGGCCCTGCAGGCCTCGATCAAGGGAAGTGCCCGCATGAATGTCCTTCTAACCACATACGATTACATCATCAAGGACAAGTCCTTCCTTTCAAAAATCCCTTTTTTATACATGATTATTGATGAGGGTCACCGTATGAAGAATACAACCTCAAAGCTTTCGCTGACGTTGACGCAGTCTTATATCACAAAGTATCGCCTCATTTTAACCGGAACGCCATTGCAAAACAATTTGCCTGAATTATGGTCCCTGTTGAATTTTGTGCTTCCCAAAATCTTCTCTTCAAGCAAGTCGTTTGAAGAGTGGTTTAATGCGCCTTTTGCAAATACTGGCGAACGGCTGGAGCTAAATGAAGAGGAGACCCTACTTATCATCCGAAGACTTCATAAGGTTCTGCGGCCGTTCTTATTGCGACGCCTGAAAAATGATGTTGAGGGGGATTTGCCCGATAAAATAGAACGTGTCATCAGATGTCCTATGAGTGCTATTCAATCGGAACTTTACCTATCTCTGCAAAAGAAGGCCACCAATCCAAAAAAAGGGGGAATCAGAGCATTCAACAATACTGTTATGCAGCTTCGTAAAGTATGCAATCACCCCTTTGTCTTTGAAGAAGTCGAGGCTACTTTGAATCCTACCAGGGCCAACAACGATCTTCTTTACAGAACAAGTGGAAAGTTTGAGCTGCTTGGTAGGATTTTACCAAAGATGAAGGCCGCATCTCACAAGGTCCTCATATTTTTCCAAATGACTTCTGTCATGACAATCATGGAGGACTTTCTCAATTTGCTAATGATTTCGTATTTGAGGTTAGATGGTTCAACACCTGCTGCAGAGCGTTCTGTGCTTCTAAACAAGTTCAACGCACCAGATTCTCCATATGTAATCTTCCTATTAAGCACACGAGCTGGTGGGTTAGGGCTCAATCTTCAAACTGCCGACACGGTCATCATTTTCGATAGCGACTGGAATCCACATGCTGATTTGCAGGCCCAAGATCGGGCCCATCGAATTGGGCAGACTCGCGAGGTCAGGATTTTCCGCCTAGTCACGGTCGATTCTATTGAAGAGGTATTTTTAAGTTTCATTTTCTATTTTGTGATTTTATCTCCGCTTTGTGTTTCCCCTCTCCAATTTGGCATCCTTTTTTATTATAGGTAATTTTGGCGCGGGCCCAACACAAACTAGCCCTCGATGGTAAGGTGATACAGGCAGGGCGTTTCGACCACAAATCCACAAACGAAGAAAGAGAAGCTCTTCTCCGGGCAATTTTGGAGACAGAAGCTGCCTCTGTAGAGGAAGAAAAAAGAACAGAGTCTGCCATTCTCGAAAATGACGAGCTTAATGAAATGCTTGCGAGAGGAGATCACGAGCTCCAACTCTTCCAATCGATAGATAAGCAAAGAATAGCATCAAAGCCATCCCTAATTACCCGAGAGGAGCTGCCTAAAATATTCCTACATGAGACAATGAATGAGGCAGACGATGACGATTTCCTTCCAGAACGAAGGCGTGCTCAATGGTCTTCCTCTTATGCAAAGGATGACCGTCTAACGGATGCCCAATGGCTGAAGAAGCTTGATGAAGACGACCAAGGCCCTATTGAAGGAGATAGCGATGAGATCGCCAACACTGCTGAAAATGACGATGTGATCGATAGCGGCGATTATGACGATAATTTAGAGGAGATTGAGGATGACATGGGTGATGAGGATGCTGACAACATTTCTTCATTGAGAATCAAGAGGCATTGTGCTTGAATATATAAATCTCCCCTTTTAATTGGCTGTCTCAATTAGCAGATAAGATAGTGACGACAATTAACGGGCCTGCTTTGCGGCCCTAACTTTGGCCAACATAAAAGTGCCATTGAATAGCCCGCGTCTTGTGTTGTAGTTTTTGTTTATTTCGAAAAGCGAAATTTTATTGGCCTAAGGTTGCCAAGCAATACCCATGGAATTGCTATTACACAGAAACCGCACTTGAAAAACTACAATGACGGCTACAACCATTCATTATCAGGGGTTTTCATCCCTCCAGCAGCTTGCCTTAGAGGACAAAGATCGCGATGAACGCAACAAAAGCCAATTCGTTGATGTTATTTTGGATGAACTCATTACTGCCTCAATGGGCGATAATATATCCGCTGGCTCGCATTCTGAATTAGCATCCATGGTATCCCATACTGATATTGTGATCCCGCCCACAAGCGTACTTGGAGAAAGCATTTTAGATGGCGCACTAGTGCCTGCAGAGCAGGAGGCTCCCTCAAAGTTTGCCACCTTTGGCGCTGTAGACGATGATAAAGCCGAGCGTTCTTTTGTGCAAGATGAAAAGCTTGTCCTTGCAAACGCTTTTTCTTCTGGTGTGAACTTGCTSAAGACATTTATTGGTGCTGGAATCATTTCATTGCCATTGGCACTTGCCTCTTTTGGCCTTCTAACTGGTATAATCCTTCTTGTGATTGCAGGCTTTACGGCTCTACTTGGCCTTTATTTTTACATTTACGCTGCAGTACAGGTTGGCGGTAGGAATGTTACACCCCAGTCGTTTGCCTCGATTTCTTGGCCATTTCTTGGATATCTGCTAAGTATTTCCATCTTTTTCAAAAACATTGGAGTGGGTCTCGCATATCTTTTGCTGATTGGAAATATTATGTCCACGCTGATGCAAGGCTTTCTTGGTGGCTCAGGCTTTTGGACAAATCCCCGCATCTGGATTTCCACTTTTATGGTCGCCATCATCGGCCCGCTCAGCTTCCTACGGCGGCTGGACCATCTAAAATATTCATCGTCATTGGGCCTTGTTTCTGTTGCCTATCTTTTGGGATTGTCTATTTTCCACTTTTTTGCTATTGGCATAAGTCCCTCATCGGCCGCTGTGATTCGACTGTTTGCCCCTTTTTCTATGAAGGCGCTTTCTAGATTTGGGATCTTTGTTTTTGCTTTTACTTGCCATCAAAATATTTTGCCAATTTATAATGAGACTCGTCGAAATTCGATCAAGGAGCTAATGTATCTTTGTGCTGTCTGTGTTGCCATCAGCCTGGCCATTTATGTCTCTTACGGAACATTTTCATATCTCTGCTATGCAGACGTGCTTATCAATGGATCGATGTTCTCATACTATCCACAGGACGAAATTCCTTTCCAAATTGCCCGGGTCCTGTTTACCCTTTTGCTTGCCTTTTCCTATCCGCTGCAAGTTGTCCCTTTCCGCATGGCCTCGAATTTTTTGTTTAGAGGCGGAAAGAAGGAAACCATACTTTCGCATGTGCTTTTCACTTCCTTTATACTGGGGTTCACTTTTAGCATATCAATGTTCTTGCCGGACCTTTCCAACGTGCTCTCTTTGGTTGGGTCGATGACGTCCTCTGTGATTTGCTACATTGTTCCCTCGCTGTTTTATCTTTCGATTACAAGTGGCCGCCCTTTCTGGGCTGCCAAAAGACATTGGGCCTGTTTACTGCTTCTTTTTGGCATGTTAGTGTTTCTATGTTGTACGTCCATGTCGATCATGAACTTTATTACAAATTAAGCGATAATTTATTATGTGATAGAAAAGCCTAAATTTTAATAAACATCTAAATTTAAATTTTAAATGCATTGCACCGTTTTTTTATTCGCATGTCTGGCTTTATCGAAGATGAGATTTGGGCACTGCATGTTGCTCCGCACAAAACTTACACTCAGAATGTACAGATGCCGTTTCGCATAACGATGGCTGCACTTGGACAAACTATCACCAGTCAAGCAAGGAGTTCTGTCATCCTCAGATTGGATGAGACAGAGTATGTTCTCTGTTCCCTGACTGCTGGAAAGGTAAATTAAAACGGAAAATAATGTTTACGCATAGATCGAGCAGCAGCAGCTGTCGCAAACCATTGTTGCTGGAGAGAATATCACTCTGTTTACAGATGGCGAGAATACAATCCATCTAACGGGAAATTTTCTCTCCATGGAAGAGGGGCCCTCTTATGACGTTAATGAAAACTATTCTGATGACGATGAATCGGAAGATGATGATGATTATGATGAGGACGATTCATTCATTGACGATGATTCTGAAGAGGAGGAAGAGCAGGGTAAAAGTCCAAAGATTGAGGAAATCGATAGCGAACCAAAAGGGTCCAAAAACAATGTTAAAGGCATTTCTTCCGACGAAGAAGAGCCTGAAGTTGAAAATAACCTTCAATTTGAAGACTCTGCCGACTCTGATCTCTCAGAAGACATCGAGGATGCCTCCGAAGGGGACGAAGATGAAGACGAAGACGAAGATGATTTTGACTCTGAAGACTATAGCTCCGAAGATGAAGATTCCTCTGAAGAGGAGGTCAAGCAAGAGGCTATCCCAAATAAGAGAGCATCACCGTCGCCCCAACCACAACAACCAAACAAAAAGGGAAAGCAGGATATCCAAGTGTCTCAATCCGAAAAAGAGGCTCCCAAACAAGTGCCCAAAAAAGGTCAGCAAAATCAGACGCCTCAAAAGCATCAAACTCAACCGCAAAAAACCCCGTCTCCTGTGGGGCAAAAAAATCACGAGACTCCAAATAACAAGCAAACCCCAGTAGCAAAGCAGGATACTCCAAATAACAAACAAAGCCCGGTAGCAAAGCAGGAGACTCCAAAACAGCAACAAAATGCCCCCAAAAAGCAAGATATCCCACAGAAACAAGAGACCCCAAAAAAGCACGATTCTTCTCCTCAGCAGCAAGGTACATCCCAGAAGCAAGATACGCCAAAATCATCCGGCGAATTCAAGAAAATTACGGGTGGCGTTGAGATTAAAGACACGGTTCTTTCAAACTCAGATAAAAAGGTCAAGAAGGGCTCAAAAGTCCATGTTGTATACAAGGGCACATTGTCCAATGGCAACGTCTTTGATTCCAACAATGAAAAGAATCTTTTTCAGTTCCAAGTGGGCAAGGGAAGTGTCATCAAGGGCCTCGATATTGGCGTTGAAGGAATGACCCTAAATAGCACCCGAATTGTTAAGATTCCAGCAGCCTTGGCATATGGAAGCAAGAAGCTTCCTGGAATCCCTGCCAATTCAGATCTCACCTTCCAGGTCCAGCTCAAGCGCATTGATTGAAGAATAAATTAAATACAAAATTTTTACACCCAAATACGCCAAAATCTGCCCGGGTTTACACAATCACAATGTGTGGGTCTTTTTGTTGTTGCATGGGTTAATTAAATCGCGATGGGATCTGATCTGCTTGATGATTGCTTCCTGCGCGCCTAAATTCTTTTACTTGCCGGAAATATAGCATGTGCACCTCATTATCCCCAAATAGATGGTTCGTTTTCGTCCTCTTGCTTTGGAACTGCCTTTATGTACAAGCAAAAGTCGATCAAGAACCCCGGTCAACAGCCCTTTGCTCAAATGTAAACAATACCTTTGAGAAGCCCTCAATTTCAAGCAGATCCCAAAATGCAAGTGCAATCGAAACAACAGACAAGATAATAGCAGCTTATAACCTCTCCGATCTCCCGCATATTTGCTTTAGTTTTCACGTCCCCATGCGTGCTTTTGCCTTTGATACAGAAGCACCCGAAATGCTTTTCAACAGCGAGGATGCGTTAAATATTTATCCCCCTTTGAATTGCAGCGAAATTGGGGCCAAGGTTAATTTTTCATGCTTCTGCGAAAATGAAACTGCACATTTGTACCTTCCTATGGCTTCAAATTCAGGAACCGGAAATTCCCACTTGAGGCCACAACCTGCACCATGTTCTTGCCTTGAATCATCTAAGCTAAACATTCCCGGACCAAACCTTAATTACTGGTCTAATGAAACTCGAGCTGATTCGCATCAAAGTGTTGATGGCACGCCAAATCAAATTTTGCACCAAAACTTTCCCATTGCCATTGATTACAAATTGGCTAACGAAAACTTGATAGCATTCACGTTGGAAGGGGCAAAGTTGAGCAAGCCGCTCCGTGTTGTTGCAGCGTATCTTCCCTCATGGCTGGTTTACCAAAAAGTCCCACAAAGTGCACTTGATTTCAAAGACAAAATCTCCAAACTAACCCACTTGATCTATTGTTTCGCTGGTATTGACCCCGAAAATGGGGCTGTCTCGTTCAAACCCAACGAATATGCGCATTATGAGTGGAATTCCATTAGCGATGAAGAATTGTCCTCCGAACAGGATGTTCCTGAATTTCGGGGAAACTTCATTGCTTTATGGAAGGTTAAAAAGCTTAATCCGCTGTTAAAGCTTGGATTTTCCATCGGAGGCTACGTATATTCTACATCTTACTCTTCACTTATTTCCGATGCAAAGTGTAGGATAGAAATTGTCAAGTCCATAAAAAGGCTTTTGGTGGAAGAATTCCCGTTTTTTGATTTCGTTGATTTTGATTGGGAACATTTGAAAACGCCGCTTGATGCCGTGTATTTTGCAGAGATCCTCTTGCTACTGAAACTTTCTTTAGAGGGCACTGGAAAGCAAATTACGATGGCCGTTCCTTTTGGGATAGAAACTTTCCTCACATCCGGGAATGGATTTCCGCATCAAGAAATATTAAATCGATGCGTTGATTTATTTTTTGTGATGACTTATGATTATGCTGGCAGCTGGAGCGAAAAATCGGGCCACAATTCTCCATTCTCGGCTGTGAAAAAATCTATATCCTCCCTTTTTGGTGTATTGGACACCTCCAAAATCGTCCTTGGCATCCAAATAAGCGGAAAGATCTTTTACAACTGCTCTGGTTTCAATCAGCCATTCTCAAATGTTTACGTTCAGAAGAATGTGGATCCCAGTCCCACCAGCAAACAAAAACTCTCACACATCTTATCTCTCTCAAATTCAGCAAAATACCAGGGGACCTCAAAGAATTCTGGTGTGTTAAGTGCATCAAACCCTAAAAATCATATTGTGGCAGGTAGTCTTGCCAAAGGGAGCGCAAATGAAGATATCGACCCTCGTTTGCTTGGGCTGTTAAACCCATCCATTACAGGCGAAAATGGCGATCACAACATCAATTTGCCTCAAAATATACCATACACAAATATCATGAAAATCATTCAAACTTGTCCCGATTTAATTGCCCGTGCAGTGTTTTCGAATGACGCTTACATATTGCTAAGACTCTCGAAAACATCTAAAAGGACCATTCTTATTACATATATTTCGAGACTAGATGTTATCGAAAGGGCTCGACTAGCTTCTAAGAATGCATTGGCCGGAATGTTTTTTTGGGAGATCAGTAATGACCTTTCCGGAGACAACTCCAATGCATCTCTTATGGGTGCTGTTTAAAAAATAATTTGCAAAATAAAAGTAACCTGAACCGATGCTGCTTAAACTTTACATGCTGCAGTTGCCTCCCACTCCGATTGGCATATAAATAATTTTAGGGTTCTTTAATTTTAGACTCATGTCTATGGCGTCTCAATCAATTGGCGGCAAGTCCTCGACAAGGAGGGTTGAAAAGCGCGTCCTTATCAAAGAACTGCGAACCATGTTATATGGCTTTGGCGATGTCCCTGTCCCAAGGCAGGATACGGTTGAGGTCGTTGAGGATTGTCTCTTTGATTTCCTAACCAGATTTGTAACTCTGCTTTTTTATGCTGTAGCTAACGCAGGCTTCAAAGGTAGCCAAGCCCCGTGGAGGGAAGGTTCGTACGGAAGATCTGCTTACAGTCCTTAAAAGAGACCCAAGAAAGCTTGGGCGCGTTGAGGAGCTTTTATTCATGAACGTAGAGCTGCGCAAAGCCCGAATGGCCTTTGAGACGGAAGAATAGCGCAAACCAAACATGGCCATTTAAAATGTTAACGATGCTCCATTGCACATGCAAATTTTGGCTTAAATAAACAAACACTCGGTGGTGGGGCAATTAAAAAGTTTAATAGAAAAATCCAAGGATCTTTCCACCAATGTGGCGCTTGCGGGCAGCCTCGTGGTCCATGATACCTTGAGAGGTGGTCAATATAATCTTTCCAATCTGACGGCTCGGAAGAAGCTTATTGATCCATTCCTCCATATTCTTCATTCCAACCGGGAAACGGGGTGAAATGACACCGCATTTGTTGAGGCGGCCATTGAGATGGATAACGATCTTTCCGCTGCGATGATTATCGATAACCTCAAACTCGTTGATGTATCCCGACTTTTGCATCAAAGAGAGGAACTGGATGGTAACCTTTGAGGCCGGGCGCACAAGAACCTGCCTCTTGCCGCTGCGTTCAGCATTGCAAATCGAGTTAAGGGTATCGTTCAGAACGCTCACACGGACCATGACACTATTGAGTAAGTGAGTGTGAATAACAGCGCTTGGTACGATTCCAAAACTCCACACATTAAATGTCTATTTAATGGATGTAAAGAACCAGATTAGCATAAGACAAGAACACTTACGATTTATAGGATAAAATAAAACCCGAATTTACAAAAATAACCCACTTTAAAATGCAATGTTTAAATGGCGATTTTACCTTCTTTGACCTTCCTAAAGATAAAATCTCACTTTAACAAATTCATCTCCTTATGCATCAGATTTTATCTAATGAGTTATTGTAAATATAAATAGGGCCATTTTGGGCTCTCTTCCCATGAAGATTCTTTTATTTGTGTTTCTGTTTCTATTGTTGGCTGCGTTAGGTTTCTGCTTTTTTGAAGAAAGCGTTTTGGAGGATAGCTCGTTTCCATCTCTTTTCGCGACAGAAGGAGACTATGACGGCGATGAAAGCGAAAATTATGATGACGATGGTGATGGTGGTGATGATGATGAGTACTCATTAACTCTTCAAGTATCGTCCATTAATCCCCTCAGTGAGCCCGAAGGTTCCTCGGACGCAGTGATAGCCGCAAATAGAGACTCTTTTGGGACGCTTCTTTCGCTTCTAAAATCCCAAGTGTCCAACTCTGACCCCAATGCCAAGTATAAATTTGGCCGCGTCATAGGAAAGGGCTCCAAAGGTGTCGTGATGGAGGCCACTAATCGCTTTGCCGGTCAAAAGGTTGCATTCACTGGTGATTTTATTTCGCTTTTCCTGTTGTTTTCATCATCTAATCCAAGTAGGTAATGAAAGGTTTAAAGTACTCATTCGTAGTACGCTGTGAAGATTCTTAAAATCAATACCCGTCGCAATGTTGTACATGCCCTGCGGGACCTTTATTTTTTGAACCACCTCGCTACGATTTCGTGGGTGCCGACCCCCGTGGATGTTTTTCTTCACAAGAAGCACTTTTACGTACGTTTGAAGCATTAAATTTAGTTGGTCCAACAGCTGGTGGACGGAGAGACACTTCGCACGGTCCCTCCACATTTGGTCTCTGAGCAAATGGCAAAGAGGATCCTGTATCAAATCATCTCGATGGCCTCATTCCTGCAGCAAAACAAAATTTGCCACAACGACATTTCCCTGTCCAACGTGATGATTGATCGTCAATCGCAGCGTATTTTGATGATCGACTTTGCAGATTCCAGCCTGATACATTCAAAAAATGCAAAGGCATCCACTTCTACAGCGATTTCCACGCTCAGTTATGGTTCGACCGGAATCAGTGCACCATCTGCCTCCACAAATGAGGCTACATTGGCTTTTATGAAGGTTTCGAATCATTCGGAATCAAAAAACCAATTGCCGAAACGATCTCCCTTCTTGCCAAACTCGGTTTCTGGTCCAAAGTTCCTCTCTCTTTCTCGTTTCCAACACTTGATGATAAAAGAGGGGGACTGCAAAGATGGCGTTAAGTTAGAACGATTGGTCCACAATTGGATTAAGAAGACCCAGCTCTCTACCGGCGTCCAAGTGTTGAAAAGGTCACTTTCGGAGTGTCTTAAAAAAAAATTTTGCTTAAATCCATTCTTAAACTTCCAATCTTCAATGGTGTCACACATTCCGACTTGATTGAACTACGGGGAGATCGTCGCCATGCACCCCGCCGTTGACAATAAACGCCAACATTACAAATTTAAGCATTGTCCCCTAGTTGGGAGAGGCCGAGTTTTAATGGACCATGGATGCTCGTTTGCAACAATTCAATTTTATTGGCAGTCTTCAAATTTTAAAGTAATTCGATTCAACTCTGGCAGTTAGAAGAATCTGCGCACGCAATTGTAGCGGGAGCAGGAAAAACATGTTCTTGGCAGGTATTGGCAAAAGTAGCCAAATGGGCAATCGCAAGGCGGAGAAAAAGGGCACGGAACGCAACCACCCCACCCAAATCCGCCTCTATCACCCCATCCAAACCCACCTCTATCGCCCCAACGGGGACGATCAAAATCTCGATTATTAAAATCGTCGTCACGTCTAAAACCGAACCCCCCTCTAGGTCCAAAATCAGCGACAGAAGCCGACGCATCCTGCTGATATGAGCCACCTTCACCAGAAGGCATTTGACCGTTTCCAAAAGAAGGACTATTGCTTGGAGTTTGATCATTTCCTAAAGAAACGCCATTACTCTGTGGAAAGCCTCCAAGAATGTTGACAGGTCCTGCACTTTGAGGAGTTGGTGAATTTGACTGAGATCCCATCTGATTCTGCTGCGGATTGCACGCTCCACCTATAATCACAAATGCAAAAAATACCATTTCCAGGAAAAATGTTTCCACTCGGAATTCCGCTTCCAGGAAAAATATTTCCACCTGGAATTCCGTTTCCAGATGGTATTGGTCCTTGAGAGGGGGGCAACGGGTTACCAGTGCTAGGTATGGACCCATGACCAGAGCTAGGCGGTTGCTGATTTTGCGGGGGATATTGTTTTCCAGCATTGGTGGAATATTGGGAAAAAGATGCCCCAATCGCTATCAGCAAGAGGAGAAAAATCTGCACAACTTTATAGTGAAGGCGCTGACTGGAGGAGAGATACATGAAACTTGGAGGCCGTTAATAATTTCGGCTTTTATACTTATCCAACTGATACTAGTGATCATCAGGAGCACCCCAACTAAGAAAAGCAGATATAAAAGGAACAAAAATTTTATTGAATTGGAAATTGTATTAAACTCGGAAGCCCAAAATTTAAATTGGCACTCAATTTAGGTCACGTAAGGGGAGCGCAGGGGTAAAGTTTGCCTCAAATAAATTGCAATTTATTGATGGCAAAGAAAGGAGCGGCAGTAGACATTGGAGTGATTGGAATGGCCGTCATGGGCCAAAATCTTGTCCTTAATTTCTTGGACCACAGCTATAACGTGGCAATATTTAATCGTACAAAGTCTAAGGTCGATCATTTTATGGAGAAATGGTCCACAATGATAGAGAGCGCTCAACCGGGCACTCCAACTCCTTCATCCTCTCTGGAGGAGTTCGTCTCTACAATGGAAGGGGGGCATAGAAAGATTATATTGATGATTCAGGCGGGAGATGCCATTGATGCTCTATTATCGGAACTAGTGCCACTTCTCTCCCCGGAAGATATTGTTATTGATGGAGGCAATTCTCATTACGTCGATACTCAAAGAAGAGCAGCTTCGCTTTCATCGTCCCACAAAATTCGATATGTGGGGTGTGGAATTTCAGGCGGAGAGCTTGGTGCCAGATATGGTCCGGCATTAATGCCCGGAGGCTCTCTCTGCGCGTGGTAAGTGAGGTCGCCACTTATAAGCTAGGGAAGAAATAAAGGACATGCTGCAAAAAATTGCAGCCAAGGGGCCGAAGGGGTACCCATGCTGCGAATGGCTTGGGCCAGATGCCTCTGGTCACTTTGTGAAAATGGTGCACAATGGCATCGAATATGCCGATATGCAGATGATTTCGGAAATCTTTCATGTCGCAAAAAACGCCCTAGCGAAAGATACTCCTACAATCGCTTGTTTGTTTCAAAAGTGGGCTTCTTCTGAATATCTCTCCTCATATTTGATCGAGATCACTGCAAATATTCTTTTCTTTAAGGAAAGCGAGAATGACACTTCTCCCCTTATCTCTCGCATTCGAGACACTGCTGGTCAGGTAGTTTGGTTTTCTTTTCTTTAGAAAGGAACCGGGAAATGGACCGTCGAGGCGGCCCTTACTTTGGGCGTCCCAGGAACCCTTTTTTCGGAGGCAGTATTTGCTCGCTCGCTCTCAAGCTCAAAAAAAGAACGTCTTAACGCATCATTGCTCTTTCCAAAAAAAGAGCCGCCATTTGACACGCCATTTGGGGACATTTCCCATATTTTGGGGGAAGCTTTGCTTGCCGCAAAGATCATCGCCTATTGCCAAGGATTTTCCTTGCTTATGAAGGCATCAAAAAACCATGGCTGGTCACTTTCTGGATCAACCATCTCAAAAATATGGCAGGGCGGATGCATTATTCGATCAAAACTGCTTGTTTTTTTTGAGGATTTGGATGATCTCCAATTCGAAAATTTGCTGGTATCCAAATGGGCTTCTGAAAGATTGAAGGCTTCGATCGAGTCTCTTCGTACCATAGTCGGTCTTTGCGTTAGCACAGGTGTCCCCTCGCCTGTGCTGTCTTCGGCGCTCTCGTATTTCGATACAGCTACATGTTCATATCTGCCTGGCGCTGCTCTGATCCAGGCGCAAAGGGACTACTTTGGCGCGCATCAATACGAACTTGAAGCTACCCCCGGGCTCTTTCACCACACAAACTGGACGGGCTCTGGAGGCTCTGCCCTTTCCTCAACCTACCAAGTATAAATGAGAATTTAGAATAAACACGCACATTATTTTCCGATCTATCGATTGGCAATACAGTGATCGATAGCAACAAACAAACGCTGCATAGATGGCAACCGTTAAAGGTATAACACTCGGAAATTGGTGCAAATTTTTAATTTTAATTGATGAAGTATCCGTCCTCGGCGAGAAACCCGGTCGATTGGGATGCCATTACCACATCCAGCGACGAAGAGAGCAGCGGAGCCAAGCAAGAAAAAGGAGAAGATCAGCTTAAAAATTTGTTCCAAAAGATATATGACCAGGGCACAGATGACACCAGACGGGCAATGATCAAGTCGTTGCAAGAGTCCGGCGGCACATGCCTATCGACCAACTGGAAGGATGTTGGATCGGCTCCGGTCAAGCCGTCGCCGCCAGAAGGTTGTGAAGCCAGAAAATTCGACTAGATAGACGCTAAACCGCGATTAAATTTTTAATTTTTAATTTACTGCCATGGACGAGCCGTTGGTTTCACGGGGCGTTGCCTCCACACTCCGTCTGCTTATGGATCGGGGAGTCCTCCGTAGTGAATACGACCAAAAGCCGCCGTCCAAAAAAATAGAATACAAGGACGAGCATGGACGATCGCTGACACCCAAGGAAGCCTTTAAGCTACTCTCGCACAAGTTCCATGGAAAGGCGCCTGGAAAACTAAAGGTGGAAAAGCTCTTGAAAAAGATTCAGACGGAAAAGGCTGTACTCGCAAAGCAGGTTGCCTCAATACCATCTACAAATGTCGAAATGATGGAAAAGGCAAGAATGAGCCAGGGGGCCGCCCATATTGTCGTTGCTAATAGCTCGATGATGTCTACCGCCACACGCTCCCACAAGCCTATCAATCGCAATAAAAAGGAAGCCAAGGCCGCAGTCCCAAAGAAGAAACTTCCTTTTGGCATGGTTTAGGGTTGGGAATGCGCAAGATTAAATTTGTAAATTTTCGATGAGAAATAATTTGAGGTTAAATTCTTTTGTAATTGTCTCAACATACAACAAATGGGCTTCGGTTTGCTAATTGAAATATTTGATCAACAACCGGATTAGCGATGGCATACATGCAAGATCCATGCGAAAACCCTTATAAAAAGGCCAAAAAGCCGTTCGACGAGTTTATCGATTGGGGCGGTGCCTCCTCATCTGGGGCAACCACTCCAGGGTCGTCTTCCTCGGGTACGGGAACACCCAACTCTTTTTCTGGCCAAGATTCCCGTCAAATTTCGCCATTAGCATCCCCTTCAAACATGTACAGTGCCATTCCCGGACCATATTCTGATATATTTCTCTCTAATACCACCAATAATTTTCACGCAAGTAAATCCGTGCTCGAGGGCGATGATTCGTCTTCGCAAGGCGCCACATTGCCTTCGGATCCCAACTTCAGCTCGCAAATCCCCACCATTGTGCATCACAATACAGATCTAGATGCATCATTTCCATACATAGTGTCTCCTTTGAAAGGGCCATCCGAACATCATGTGTCAGAGGATGTGGCTCCTCCTCAGCAGGTGACGCTTTTTCCGCTTATTTCCAACGTATACACGCCACTAATTTATTATCCACCCACGGTAAAGAGAGCGCCAGCTTGTCCTCCTTTGCTACCTGTTTCTCAAAGAAATCCTGGCATCAAACGCGCTCATCCGTGGGATGGGCTGAGGCTGAAGGCGGTCAAAAATATCGAGCTTCAGGCACTTTCTCTGATTCGGAGCTGGGTCTTCTATAAGCAGGGAAAGAAGAAAGAATTCCCATTGCCAGTGGAGGTAGAAATTCCCATCGAAAAGGCCGACGGTAATTGCTTTGAAGACACGATTTGCATTGCCGACCCGGATCTCTATGCCCGGCTTGTGGATCTCGAGCAAAAGAACCGATGAATAAACAATACACCGATTTTAAGCACACGGTCCCAAGTGGCAACGTTGGAGATTTATGCGTGTATTAGGAAACTGTACAAAGTTGACACAGATGCAAAACCTTAATGACAGCTCTACGATTTGCCTCCCTCTAATGAGGTTTCACTTGCGTTCCCATTTCGTCGGGTCCGATCGAAACGGTATGAAGGTCGGTAGTAACTCCCAGATTCATAATGATGGCCATGTGGTTCTGGATGGCGATCGTGCTCGCGATGGCTAAAATCCCGAAATCCGCCTCTACGGTGTCGCTGATAATAGTGGTCGGGTGGTGGCGGTCTTTCTCTTTGATCCCAATCATCCGGAGCAGTCATGCGATACGGACGGTACTGGCGGAAATCCTCAGAGCGATCATCTTTAAAACGATGATGATGATGATGCTCATGATGATGATGATGATGATTGTTGTTCTGATGGTAGGAGGAAAGGGGAGTTGGGCGGCGGTTCAGGTTATACTCAAAGGGAGAATAGCTCACCGCCGAAGATGATCGATGGCCAGAGTATGTTCGTGGTGAGGTGGATGTTTCGATTCCATCCATAGGGCGATGTGTTACGTTTGGTAGATCCTCTGTTTTCTCTCGATTGAGAATGGCAGAATTATGCTTTGTAGATACAGAATCACACGGCTGCGGTGACGACATTTTCTCGTCTGGTTTGACAGGTGGTCCAGAAGAGTATTGACGTGTAAAGGTAGCGGAGATAGAGACAGAGGAGGATGCAGGTGCAGCTGCAGCTGCAGCTGCTGACTCGACTGCCCCAGCAGCAGCGACAGCTGCATTCGTAGCATCGCGACGACGCTTTGCCAGCTCATGATAGGAGCATCCAGAAAAATGAGGCAATTCAGCGGTAGTCGCCGTCAGAGGCAGGGCTGTAGTAAATGCCGGATGCTCCAAGGCTTCCTTTGCCGATATTCTTGCATCCGGATCGATACTGAGCAGACGATGTACAAGATCAAGCATCTGGGCATCGCCAATCCGACTCTCATCAAGTGGATGCAACGGCTTTGCTTGATGCTCAGAAAACAAATTAGGAACTTTGGAGGAGTCAGGAAGATTGGCTAAACTGCGCATTCCAGGCCGAGGCCAGCCAATGGTGTCAAAAATCAAAGTCAACTGATGCAGTTCAGACGTGCCCTGAAAGAGAGGCTGCCGTAAAAAAAGCTCTGCAACGATGCAACCAACACCCCACATATCAACTGCCGTTGTGTAATGTTGAGCGCCAAGCAACAGCTCTGGCGGCCGATACCATCTTGTGACAACGCCTGGCGTCATCGATGCAGCACGATGGGGGTCGAACGTCCTGGAAAGGCCAAAGTCGGCAATCTTTACCTCCCCTCGATTCCCGACAAGGATATTTGCGCCTAGGGTTAGGGAATCAAATTAAAAGAAAACACGCATTGCAGAACACAGGTCGGAGACGAAACAAAAAGAGGTCAAAATACGATATCCAGACTTACTTTTGATGTCGCGATGCAGCAAGTTTTTTGAATGTACATAGGCAACACCTTGAAGCAGTTGTTTCGCATAGTACTTGATTTGGGGCACATTGAACCGTATGTTTGGTGCATCTAGAAGGCCAACCAGGTCATGCTCCACAAACGGGAAAACAATGAAAAAAGTCGGCGGGCCTTGTGAACTTGCCGTAGAGAGCGCAAGTTCCTGAATGGAAATGACATTTTGATGGTTCATACGCTTAAGGATCCTTATTTCCCTCAAAGATGTAATTGGAAACTAAACATAAGCTCGTTGCTAGATACCCCTTCGCCATTAGGCATTGGAAGGATGCGCTTCAGTGCCACTAGGCGCCCAGTGGCTCGATGACGTGCGCGGTGCACCTCGCCAAATGTTCCTTCACCAACCTACCGGAAATAAAAACGAAATCAAAAGACTATGGTGCGGAGGCAAAAGAAAGATGGATTACCTTGTCCAAAAAGACATAATCATCTACCGGTGAAATGCCTTCAAACTTGTGGTTGACACCGTAATAACTTTGTAGCACCATGGGCCCAAATGTTCCATATGGAATGGCTTCCTTAGCAGGAACCCCGGCCTTTGCAGATGGCTGCCTTAAAGGCTGTGCTGCTTCTGTTCGTTTTGTCGCCTTAGATAATGGAGCAGACATCATTGGCGAAGAGGTCGTGGTTTCAAATGGGTCAAAGTACGAAGTAGCCACTTGCATTGAGGAAGTAGATGCGGAATGAACAGGTGTCTTTGCCTTTGGCTGCTTCGCATCTTGAAAAGTTTCTTTCTTGCTAAAAATGGGCTCTTGGCCTTTTATATCCCCTGCTCCAGTAAAGCTTCGCTTTGTTAAAGACTCTCCCTTTGATGCAGAAATTGGAGCAGGCCCATTCTTTGGGCAACACAATGAAAAGGGCTGTTCTTCAACTGCAGGTAGCATTTTCTTCATCTCATTTTTAATAGGTGGGATTGTTGTTATGGAGGATTCTCTGTTTATATCATATGATGTCCTTTTGGACTCAAGATTCTCAGCATCAACCCCAACAATGTCTATCGGTGAGGAGGGCCTCTTTTTTTTTATCTGCGGATAATCTGGCGAAAATGCCATTTTGAGATCCTTTTTAGAGAACAAATTTTCCGCCGGTTCAATGGAATGCACCAGCTTGCTAAAGACGGTGGAAATGCTAGAGTCCTTTGGTTCGTGTATCTTTCTCGTTTTGCGCAAAAGCAAATCCCTGAGTTCCTGCAAAAGATGCTTAGAAACAGATAACGAGACAAAATCGGAAAACTTTCTTGTGCGCCGCTCATCTCTGATAGATGATGGAGCCGAATTCTTTTCCTCCCCGTCGGTTGAGGAAAAAGAGGGGCACGACGACGAGAGTGCCGCCATTCCAACTAAAAATTAATTCAATTTGTAAATTGCAATTTTATTTTCAATGATTGCAGATCAACCTAAACGGCAAAAGGTCCCCCCCTCCTTCCATTGTCATCTCCACGCTCACCAGGCCCAAAGCGCGAAAGTCGCTGGCAGAATCGTCTGGGACAGCTAAAACAAGACCTTGGTATATATCTGCACACATAGCCAAAGGGGCAGTTGCACGGTGGTATGAAGAGTGGACATTGAACACATCGTGTTGGCCCAAATTGGTCAGTCCCGCAATATGAAAAGGCAAGTGCTAAAAGAGCAATAAAATAAAGGAGAGCTTTCATTTTATATGTGCCCAGAATGTATGTTTCCCGTTATATAGAAATCGATCAAATATATTAGGGTTTTCCATTTGTAATTTTTGCTGATCATCAATAGACCGGATAATTGCGAAAGAATCACCAAATCTTGTTTTGAAGCATCCACATGTGATATCAGTGGCTTTATTAAGGGCGTTTACACCAAACGAGACAATGCGGACTTTTAGATGCTGCTGATGTTCCTTGTGTACATTGTTGCATTTCTTTTACCCAAAAAAGCATACAACCTTTCTGCAAGAATCCCATTTGACGATGAAGCTCCGATATTGCAGTTTGGCCCTAGTCAACCTTGGAAATGGAATGAAAGATCTCTTATTTTGCAGGGAGATACTATGCCTCCTACGCCACGACAGATTCCGATTCAAAGAAATGATATTCCAGATTCGATTCCTGCAAAAGGCACGCTATGGACGGGTGAAAATGGCGTGTGGATAATAAGGGGCTCTGAGCAGAACACTCCGGATCAAAGTAAAGGAACAAGTCTCTCTTTAAGACAACCACAGAGTGAGCAAAAAAGAAATTCCGATCCGCTCTACTTGAGCCAAATTACGCTAACGTTTCAGCTTCTGGCGCGTGTTAACGGGGAAAGAACATCTAGAGGATTGAAGCCGCTCTGTGCAAATAAGTACACATTCGCATTGATGACATAACTAGGAAACTCGTGTCATCATCCACGCAGCATTCCGTGTTGATGGCCAAAATGGGTGAAATGAGCCACCAGCTTCCGGGAGGACCTTCGTTAGGAGAAAGGGTCACCGAGGCAGGATTTGAATGGAGATCAATTGCAGAAAATATTGCAGCAAAAGTATCCGATGTAGATGATGTGATGCAGGCATGGATGAACTCGCCAGGTATATCAAGTCTACATTTGATTTTAGGGCATCGACAAAACATCCTTGGGTCTTTTGAATATTTCGGTGCAGCACAGGTAAGCCAGTTTTGGACACAGGACTTTGCAACAAGCTCAAATCAAGGCACCACAAACGAGTGCATGTAAACTTTAACGTGTGATCGTGCAAGAAACGAGCCGATAACATAACATATGCGGTAAATAGGCGAATCTATTGCGGCTATTAAAGAATTAAAGTTAATTATTTGAAGTAAAATTTAATCGATTTTTACAATTCGAAACAAAGTTTCGGAATTGTCACTGCAAATATATTCGTGATCCGGCCATTCATTGGGAAGATGCCAGCGTTATCAGCAGAACAAGTTGAACGTTTGAGGGTAGTCGATTTACGAGAAGAACTCTCCAGCAGGGGCCTCCAAACTTCTGGTTTAAAAAAAGATCTTGTAGCAAGGCTTTTGGAAGCCTTGCAGGGCGAAGGATCTAGTCAAGATGGTGCATTGAGCCCAACCAGCAAAGGGGAAGATCTATCAGCACAAAGTTCTCCACAACAACAACCCTCTGGACAAATATCAGAGCAACCGGAAAGCCTTATTATTCGCAAACCCAAAAAAAAGGCACACGCAAGTGGTGATGGTGAGCATGATTTTTTGCAAGAAAAGCTGAAAATGGACCATACTCCTTCATCAGAAAAAATACTTGCGCCAGTTATAGATACCATTGCACAGGATTCAAACATGGATATGGTAGATGTTGCACCCAGTGCAAACATACATGCGGTAGATGTTGCACCCAGTGCAAACATACATACGGTGTTTGAAGAAAGCACGCAAGAGCCTTTATCCACTGGCCCAACAGAGCCAGTTTCCATCGATACCCAGCCAATGCGCGTAGAGTGCGATCAGATGGCTCAGGCAGAAGATCTGGTCAAAGAATCTCAGCTCGAAGCTCCAACTCAAAGCTCCGACAAGGAAAATCAACAAATGGTGCACCACATTAAATCTGATGTGGCCGAGTCGAGAAACCCTCTTGCAATATTGTTTGAGGTCAACACAAAACTGGGTTCAGGTTTGAGAATATATCGCCCTAATGGTAGATTACCAATATATTTCAGAAAAGTCTCTTTCCATCACCAGGCTTCTTCCGCCATTTAGCGCGGCAGGGCTACAGCATCTGTTGGAAAGGTATGGAGAAGTTATGGACTTCTACCTCAATTTTGCAAAGTCTCAATGCTTTGTCAAGGTTTTTTCTGCCGTAATATTTTTAGTATTCCACTGAACAATCAGCAACGTATGCACTATCGATGCTGCAAAACCAAAGATGGCCCGAAAAACATGGCGAACTCCTATTTGTGACCTCGGTGCCCTTGGAGCAGATCCTTCAAACCATCGAACAGGAGTCAAAAATCACGGGTGCCTCCATGCAAAAGGGCTTCAATCGTGGCCAAAAGCGCACATTTGAGGAGATAGACCACGCGGAGGGCTATGCTGAGCGCGGTGAAAGAAAATATCACCCTCAGACTATGCTGTTGTAAATTTTTTAAAATTAAATTCATTTTTGAAAAATTAATGCCTTCCAAAAGGCAGCAAGGATCCGAAGATGAGGGGTCTTCCTTCGAAGACATATTCGATGACATTGAGGATGAAGACACCATATTTGATCCTTCTTTGCTTGATGGTTGCGATACCGAAGAGGACAGCGACCAACAAGACGTTAATATGATGCATTCGAAGAAAGCGATTCCTTTATCTTCGATCGGAAAATTTTCCGATCTGAAGATTGAGGAGCAAGAACAGGACGAGCAGGAAGACACTACTCCTAGGCGGACATATTTGCCATCAATGCATGTTGACAAGGACAACCAATTGGATGTAAATCCATCCGTATACAATTTGTTCCGGGAACTTACTATCGAATGGCCCTGTCTTTCTTTCGACTTTTTGTCAACGGATGTAAATGAAAATGGCAATCTCTCTGTTTCAATAGTCGCTGGCAGTCAAGCCGCTTCGTCTTCAAAGAACAGACTGTATTACATCAAGGCTTCTAATCTCAAAGTGCTAAAGAAAAAGCATTCCATTGACTCTGGATATCTCTCTTCGTCATCAGATAACTCGTCCAGCGATGAGGACGAACACCAAGTAAATGTGAAATGCAAAGCGTCATCACCGGCTCTTTCCTCTATCTCTGTTCCGCACCAAGGCTGTGTGAATCGGGTTCGAGTCTCACGAGCAACAGGCATACCAGCATATGTCGCCTCTTGGTCGGATTTGGGGAAAATTTATATATGGAACTCTGAGGATCATCTTAGGCAGCTTGATGATCCTGTTAATTCTTTGAAATATTCATTTATTGGAGAAGATCTCAAGAAAAGGCATAAAGCGGTCAAAAACAACAGTACAGCCTCATTGGCCGTTATGACCGACCATGGCACTGATGAGGGATATGCCCTTGCGTGGTCAATAAAAGGGACACCCGGTCGAATCCTTTCCGGAGACTGCAGTGGCAAAATCGTCATGTCGCAATTGGGGGAAGCAACTTTTACGCCACTTGGAAAGCTCCTGAACCCCTCCTGTTCTGTCGAAGATTTATCTTGGAGTACGATTGAGGCTGAAATTTTTGCCTCCGCCGATACTTCTGGGATGGTGAAGATTTGGGATACCAGACAGGCATTGAGCCCTGTTGCCACAATACATGCCAGCGCATGTGATGTTAATGTTATAAGCTGGAATCCGTCATCAACCTTCCTTCTTGCCAGTGGCGCCGATGATGGTGAGTGGGCAACTTGGGATCTTCGGAAAGTATTTACTGCATCGCCAAGCAAATCGGACCCGCTCGTTTCGTTCAGGTGGCATCAAGCGCCAATCTCATCGATAGAATGGCATCCATGCGAACCATCTGTCATCACGGTCTCTGGATCCGACGATCAGTTGACAATCTGGGATTTGGCTGTGGAGTGTGAATCGTCGATGGATAGCCAACCTGAGGATGGTGTGCCTGCTCAGCTGATGTTTATCCACCAAGGACAACGGGATATGAAGGAGGCCCATTGGGCCCCAGCGCAGACAAGGCATGCGGCTGCAAATGGCGTCATAGTGTCCACCTCTGCAACGGGATTTCATATTTTTAAGCCGTTTAATATTTAATAATACATTTATGACTCATTAGCATGCCGTCCGAT
Organism: Mitosporidium daphniae; assembly: GCF_000760515.2. Lineage (NCBI taxonomy): Eukaryota > Fungi > Microsporidia > Mitosporidium > Mitosporidium daphniae. The sequence goes on from NW_013546345.1 coordinate 22,167, forward strand.
TTACCTGCTTCCGGCCCCTTGTTTGATTGATTTTTGCATTGATCTGGTGATGTGCATGCTAATTGGCCAAGATGGCCGATTAGATTGCTGAAGACCTCATTAATGTTACAATGTAATGCAACTCACACATTGTGATGAGTTTTCAAATTAATCACTCAAATTAGGGTTTGGTTACCAGCCACAATTCATCCCGCCAATGAGAGCTCGACTGGTCAGCTACTGAACAATACTTTGACCCATTCTTTTATATTTTACCAAAAGACAAATAAGAGGACCTGCCTTTCTTCTTCTTATTCAATGTCAAGCAACCCACAACCAGCAGTAGCCGATCCTTTGGTACCTTCCTCGGCTAAGGGAGAATCCCCAGCGCGCCCTCCCAAGCCACTGGGAAAGCCCCTCAATCCCGATACACTCCAGCCTCATAAGGCAATGGTTCCTGTCCATCCCAATGATGCGGGATCAGATGCACAGCAGTATTCCTCATCTAGACCCTCTGTGGTCGGGCAGCATTTTCGAGTTGGCAAGAAAATCGGTGAAGGATCCTTTGGGACCATTTATGAAGGTAACCATGCATCACTACGGAACTATTGGCTTCATTCAACCTTAAAATTGAAACTAATTTTTAGGATTCAACATCATTGACAGTTATGCGGTGGCAATAAAATTTGAGCCCAGAAAAAGCGAGGCTCCTCAATTAAGAGACGAGTACAAATCTTACAAGATCCTTGCGGGAACGGGTATTGATGGCGTTTTGATTGTTTTAGAAGGAATACCCAGGGTTTTCTATTATGGACAAGAGGGAACCTACAATTGTCTTGTGATGGAGCTTCTTGGACATTCTCTTGAGTATCTGTTTGACTGCTGTTCTAGACATTTTACAATCCAGTCGGTTGCATTGCTGGCAATTCAAATGGTGCGACCTTTTTCTTACTTTAGATCACACGAGTGCAATCTATTCATGAGCATAACCTCATTTACCGGGACATCAAGCCAGACAACTTTCTTATCGGGAGGAAGGATAAATCGCACATCATTTACATTGTCGATTTTGGGATGGCAAAGCATTATCGAGACCCAAAGACCCGAGTCCACATTCCATATAGAGAACGAAAAAGCCTTTCTGGAACGGCCAGATATATGTCCATCAACACACATCTTGGCAGGGAGCAGAGCAGAAGAGATGATCTGGAGGCATTAGGAAATGTTCTACTCTATTTTCTCAGGGGGTCGCTTCCATGGCAAGGCCTTAAAGCACCTACCAACAAATTAAAGTATGAGAAAATCGGGGAGAAAAAGCAACAAGTATCCATTCTCGAGCTGTGCCTGAGATTTCCAGAAGAATTTTCAGCCTATATTTACTACGTTAGGAAGCTCGGGTTTGAAGATACTCCCGATTATGGATACTTGAAGGGCTTGTTCATTGACCTTGCGTCTCGTCTTGAGGTCCAGAATCCCTTTGTTTTTGATTGGACCCTCTCTGCTTCATCAAGCTTTGTCGTTGCCGAAGCGGCCGCATCTATCGGATACTCTACCCGGCTGGGGATATTTAGTGCTACTGGCCAGGCTATACGTAGATTGAAGCCTGGAGGTAAAAAGGGAAACTTTTTCAATTTTTGTAGATTCTCAACTACTTCTAAATAGCTCTTTTGATCAGAAAAACGAGAATTTATCGGCCGAAGCGAGGAAAGCCTCTACGGCTTCCATGCAGCCTGCTCTTCCCTCTTCGCTGTATGCGACAGGCGAATCCGGTGGAACTCCGGCCACCAAGAGTGAGCCACAAAGCGAAACCGACCACACCCAACCAAAGTCTTCTGTTGTTTTGTTTGCAGGATATCGGCAACAGGAGGGCAGGGAAAAAGAGGCCGAACGAAAAGCAGACGAAGAGGGCATCTCATCAAAGCCCTTCAAACGCAAAAAAAGGGGCTTTTTTTACCAGCTATTTTCTTCTGTTTGGTGTTGCTTTCATTCCCCTTCATTTCATAGAAGTACATATAAATTTGATAAATTTACTGCTTAGACTGATGAGGGGGACCATGCTTGAATATGCTCTTTTTCTACCATCTCTCATAAGGCGCCCACATTCACTGTAAATTTAATATATCTTGGCTTGGTAGAGCAACCAATAAAATTATATTTATAATTAAGATCCACGCTCTGCAGCTTCCTTTCTCCGACCGAGAAGGTATGAGTCTATCAAAATAATACAGAAGAAAGCCAATCCAAAATACGAAGACAGCGAAAACATCTTCCAGCAGCTCGCTGGGGATGAATAATTGGCCCAATTTACTTGCCAGAGAAGAAAAGGGAGCAGTCCGCCATTTAGAAGGCCAAAATAAACAAGCGATTGGCCATTGATCCAGCCAGCGATGTTGAATGAAAATATTGCCAAGGCAGAGAAAAGGGACAGCACTTTCGTTGGATTGGGCCCAAACTTGATGGCAGTTGATTTGACGCCAATTTTTACGTCGTCTTTGAGATCTTGGTATGCATAGATTGTATCATAAACCAATGTCCAGAGAATCCCGCCAAAGTATAAAGGCAACATCGTTGGCAACATCGGATACAGCGCAGAAATTGAAAGTGGATCGGCCACGCACGCCAAAGGCAGCAAAACTGCAGGGTAGCCGACCAGAGCCCCCCAATTGAATGCAACGCCCAACATTAGCTGTGGATAATAAGTAATCCTCTTCATGAGTGGATAAATTATACATGGAAGAACAGCTGCAAATGAGATAGCTGCTGCTAGAGGTGGCAACTGGGAAAGAATTCCCAATCCTCCAACGCATAGGACCCCCATAAATTTATATGCAGTAGCAATGGAAAGAGTTCCCGCAGCTAATGGGCGACCGGAGGTTCTCTCAACAAGCGAATCTATCTTACGGTCGTATATATCATTAAGGACACACCCAGCCGTTCTCATAAACACCGATCCGAAAAGGAACATTACTAAAAGCTTGGGATTGCAAAACACCAGTGTCGGTGTGGTTGAAAGCATCGAGTACGAGCCGAATTGAGTGCTCCAAGCGCAAGGAAGATACAGCAGCCAAATCCCGGTAGGTTTAGTTATTCTTGACAAGTGCACCAAATTCGCCCACATTTTATTGTCCCGAGATGCGGAACTGTCCATCAATGGCTTCCGGGTTTCAGATGGAAAATTGACGGTTGAATATGCAGCATTCGCCTTATTGGCCACTAAATGGTGGGTGCGGTTGATTTTCGGAATTCTGGTCAAATTGCTTGCATTATGCCACATTTTTTTTTGGGGGGCAAAATTTCTTCTCATGCCAAGGAAGGCCAAAGCATTGAATGAAAGAAGACACTGCATTGTGAAAAACAGCAATAATGGCTGGAAATTGCATTAAATTACAAGTTTACAATTTGATGAGAATGGCCCCATTTCATTTTATCTAAATTTGAAAGTTTCATTTGCTTTCGTTTGCCCTTTTGACGTTATCAAATGGATACCAACAAAGACGAATGCGATGTTTATGGCGAACCGTCATCAATTTCAAGCTATGACGATAACCTATATTGGGAAGATATCCCCGATGCCTTGGGTGAAGACAAGCCGTCATCGTCGTTTTGGAGCAGTCCCCCAGAGACGTCCAAAGACTGGTATTCAAATGACTCTTCCGACGAGTATTCGGGCGATCAGCTGCAAAAGCCCTATGCCATCATTTCACAATGTATGCTCCATCCGCTTATTGTAGACGACCAAGAAGGCATGTCTTCTACCCCTTTGAGAGACGATGACGATGATGATGATGTTATTGATGACTCCTCGATATCTGGGGCCGATTGCAAAATATACACAGAATCGATATCGTATTTTGAAAAATTTATCAAATATATGGACAGCGATGTGTTTTTGAACAAGTAGCCATCAATTGTTACACGCTTACTTTTAGGTTGTATTTGGCAAAAAATCTGATTCCCCTCGCCAAGGAGCTGCAAAAGGAGGAAGATATTTTGCTTGTGCTTTCACACATTGACACGTTTTATATGGACTCTTCGGAGCTTATCAGACTGGAGTCGGTTTCGCATCTGTACGAATTTGGGGTGATCATCCTAAGGAAAGCCATTTCTCTCTCTAATGCCAACAGCCACAATGACATCATCGCTGCGATTGTGCAAACCATATTTCCTCTAGGCCTTAATTTATTTTTGGACACATCTGATATTATTGTGGAGTGCGCCTGTGAAAACGTTTCGCTGCTGCTGCTTCAGTTTGACCTGAATTTGTTCTCGACATACCTGATGCCGCTCATTGATGAACTGTCGATCTCCATACATGAGGAGAACCTACTTGTAGCCTCGAAATTGATAGGCAATGTGTGCAAGCAATTTAAATTGAAAAAAAGTGAGGGAAAATCCTTTTTTTTGGACGTTGTTGAGGAAAAATTCATCCCAGTCATAAGGTCCTTTTCCACAAAGGCCTTCAAGGTCAGGGAGTCTGTGATTGAGACGATCTGTCAGCTTGCATCCATCATGGCTCCCGATAAAGCCGAACAAGACCTTTTGTTTATCTTTTCTCGCTTGTGCGATGACTCTTTGTGGAATGTTCGAAAATCTGCTGCAATCCATCTGCCAGCCTTTTCTTCCGTCCTAGGCAAGGAGTGCAAGATAAACAACATCCTTCCAATTGTCCAAAGTCTGCTTAATGATGTTTCTAGACTCGTTCGCATGGCTATAAATAATAATCTTGGCCCGCTGATTTATTCGTTCCGCAACTGTGGAGCTATTCCAGAGCCCTTGATTTCTGCCTTTGTTGATTGTATCCCGGTCCCTGGATTTAACTCCTCGTCATTTAGAGGGGCCGAAACGGATACCATTGCTATCTCGTGTGCTTTCAACCTTCCAGCGGTTGTCTTTTCAATCGGCCCCGAAAATTGGAACCGCTATTTGAAAGGGCCATTTTCTTCGCTTGCAAAGCACTGCGATTGGAGGATTAGGCGTCCCATTTCTTTTGCGCTCTATGAGATCGCAAAATTGCTGCCACCCTCCTCAATTACAGAAGACATTGTTCCAATTTTTTCAATCTACATCAATGACATTGATCAAGTAAAGCTTGGCGTTCTTCAAAATTTGTCCAATCTTTTTTCGATATTCACCTATGCCCAGTCGAAGCCTTTTCTTTCCAACCTTATTTTGCTAGTTGAAGATTCGGGGATAAACTGGAAATACAGAGCCTTCATTGCAAGGTATGGTCACCTTGAATTGATCTTTTAGCCAATTGGGACGGTTTCTTCATATATTTCATTATTCGGAAATATATTCTTTCTTTTTGCCATTGTTTACTAGATTTTCGATAGACAAAATTTCGGCAGTCCGCATCGCCGTAGCGGATTCAGTATGCCACACAATTTTAACCGCCATAGACTGCGTCTTTTATTTCATATTTCATTGCAAACAACTTGGACGATAATCTTGAGGCCTTTTTCAGGGCCATTGCCTTCATGGCCAAAGATAACAGATATCAGGTCAGAATTCAGTTTGCGAAAATCGCTTCAAAAATGGTGGAGCATCCGCTTTGGTCAAATGCCACTTTTAGAATGTATTTTATAAAAGAATGGCTGGAAAGTCTCCGAGGCCTTCAGAGCGACCCGGTCAAGAATGTCCAGCTATTTTACGAGAATACTCTTAAAGAGAAAATTTGCAATTTTCAGACAGAACCCCTTTGCCCCAAGTAGACGATTCCTATTCTGTAGATAAGTTCGTAATTAAACTTATAGTTAAACATTGACCAAAATTTAGCATGTTTTGTTCCTGTTGTGAGCTGGTATAAAATAATATATATTTATATTAAAATATCTTCTCAGTCCAATATCTACGGCCATACACACTGGAAAACACCGGGTCTCGTCCGATCCCCGAAGTCAAGCCAGTGCTGGCGCAGTCAGTACTATGATGGGTGACCGCATGGGAATACTGCGTGCTGTAGGTTCTGTCTTTTTGTGTTTATATATTAACATCCATGCAAATTACGCTTTTATTGCTTTTCAACATCACCAAAATCCTTCTCGATCGCCGCATCATTGAAAAGTATAGGTCTTGGCGCACAATATGCACGGGGACACGTAAAGCATGTTCTTTTGCTAATCCTACAAACATATCCCCTTATGCAAAATAGATTGCAGGCCACGATTGTTGGGCAAATAACACAAAAGCGGGATTGAAAGCCAGGCACTTGAGCGAAACTATGCTGTGAAACTGGAATTGACCAATAACAGTTTAAAAGTGCCGTTAGATAGATGCACAACACAGCCAGGCAAAGATGGATTTTCATTCTTGTCTCTGCTTATTGTGTCGCCATTTATGCCCTGTTTACTGACATAACAGAGTTTACTTCAATAAATAAGCTATTTATTGGTATGTTTTTCTGGAGGAGTGATATAAATCCCTTGTTCCTGCAGGGTTTTATCCATGTTTTTTTGGCGAAGGGCCACCTAATATAATGAACGGTTGATCGTACGGTGAGACAGGTTTTATATTCATTGAAAAGCGAATCGCACGATGGGATATTTGGCCGCCGCTTCAGAAAAGATTCGCTGTACCAGTAGTTGAAGCATTTTTCATATTCCCTTTTTTTTTCGGAGCATTGAGGGGCCAAGCTATCCATCAATATGGAACGAGTGTCTTGGAAATTAAATTTTTATTTTTATTTGAAATGGTCAATTTCAACGCCGACATGGATGGCGCAAAAGAGCCCGGGTTGTCTGCCTCTATTGCAGATGAGGAGTGTTTCGGATCAATTGCAATTATTAGGAAAAACAAAGACACCGAAATATTCAAAATGCGTGAGCCAATGTGCATTATTGGAAGGTACAATTTAGCCTTTGCTTTCTTCTAATAGGGGTCCACAGTCTCATATTGTCATTAAAAAATCGATTGTGTCCCTCAAGCATGCCGTTATTACCACTTCCTCCGACAAGAGCAGTGCTCATATACAGAATGTTGGTGGAAACGGCTTGTATTTGAATAACATTTTTGTTCCAAAGATCGATCCCTCGACAAACGCTGCCACGGAGCCCCTTCCGCTCAAATCTGGCGATGTTTTTCACATATTCGGTACGAACGCTTTTATTTATCCTTGCTTGTAGGGCAAAAGTTTGAATTTAATCTTGATCCAGTCTCAGTCTCAGTCTCAGTCTCAGTCTCRGTCCCGGTCCCGGCCCCATTATCACCATCTTCAACCGTAACAAGGCTGAACACACCAAAGCGAAAAAATCCGCAAGATGGCAGCGATCAGATGGCTAGTGTTTCATCTCCAAGACGTGTAACTTTTGTTGATGAGATTTTATCTCCCCATGCCGACTCGATAAAGCCCAAAGATATCCCGATTACCCAACAAAAGGCCCAAACTGAGCATGCTAATGAGGACCTGGTTTCTGGCCTCGCCTCGGAGCATTCTGATGGCACTGGAAGCGAGGTTTCTCAGCAAAATGGCATCACTAGTAATGGTGGTTCTGAGCATCATGCCGAAGGCTTTTCATTGGGCATTTCACAAGAACAAAAAGACGAATCTATCCTCGCATCTGTCTTCTCAGACATAAAGGAGCCATCTTTAAGCTCCAATTTGGCCCCAAATCTTTCTCCTCTAATAGTGATAGAGAGGGCTATCAACGACCACACAAGCGATATTCAAATTGCCGATGATGGGCCTGTTGATACAAATGACCCCAATTCTTTCCAACACCGCAAAGTGCTGCCTCCAAACAAAAGTGATCATTCTCAACTTTCTACGACAAATCCAGATTCTATTCTTGGAACTGATCAATCAATATCAGTTGTATCAGCTTCCATTCAGCTTCCTAAAGAAGATAAATTATCTTCAAGCTCGTCTGTGCAAGATATTCTATTACCAGTGATAATTGATCTTCCCCAAATGAATTGCAACATTGATGATGGACAGGTAAGTGCAAACGACAATTTGCCATCTGAGGATCGGAAAAAGTCCATCGAAACTGAGCCAGATGGCATTTCTTTTCAACATACTGGGCAGATCGTAACTGGGCTTTTAGAGACATTATCACCTCGACGATCCGAAAGGTTGACCAAACAAACGGACCTTAAGGGCCCTGGCTTTTCGTCACCTATGCCACAAAAACAACCTGAGAAGCTTTTGGCAATTGGTCATGATGTGGAAAATAACAACATATTTTCCTCAACGGAAGCTAATGGCGTTTTTACTTTAAAGACGAGAAGGCAACTTAAACGGCCTTTTTCTGATAAGGAAAATATCCCTGAAAACAGGATCGGAATTTCAAACAAAAACAATATCAACCATCAGCTCGAACTTTCCAAAGACATCTCTTTCATGAATAGCCATCAGCTCCTGTTGGAAGATAGGGTCCAGCATGTCATGTCAGAGCCGGATTTGCTATCAACTGGATGTAGCACGCCAATTTCTGATAAAACAGCCCCAAACAAGCATTCGAGCGCAAGAACTCCTAGAAGTGCTATTTCTGTTCGCAAGTCTACACGAATAGCAGAAAAAGTTACACAAATTAAATAATTGTCGATTACATCGAATTTCTAGCGCTCGTTTTGCACGTAAAAGAACTCGTGTTGTGATTTATTTCTATTTGACTATATGTACATAACAATCGCTTTTAGTTGGAGCTCCATAACTATACTGGGGAGCTTTGATATTGCGTTGGCTGCACAAGTTATGGCGAAAGAGACCTTGGTAGGATATAACTGAGTCTTGAGCTGAGAGATGGATACCTAAAGAGGAGAAAAATTATTGAAGTAAAAGAGTATCTTGGTGGAGGGATTATATTGTCTATGGAATGGGAGAGGATTTTCCCGTCTTTATCAAACGTAAAGTACGAATATCCATTTACGATATGCTCCTGAGGAGGGCCCTTAGAGAAAAAGCGCTCTGGATACACGCCCTCTTCAAATCTTTTTTTAAAGTCCTTGAATGAGTGGTCATTGTGTGCATTGAGGAATTTCATACACAAATACAATCTTCTAGTGAGAGGATACATTATCACAAAAGACATGAAGGTAGGTGGATACCGGATAATTTTCATCTTCCATTGGATGGTAAGCAAATTGGACTCTTTAATAGCTGACTTGTCCGGGAAATTAACTATTTGAACATCAATTTTCGATTGTGTACATCGGCGATTTCGATTGGAAGGTGTATTTTGATCAATTCCACACCAGAGCTTTGCAATGCTTAGATTTAGAAAAGAAAAAAAGCTTCTATAGGAGGAGAGGCCGTATATTCGCACGTTAAGTGGCTTGATTGATAGCAAAACATTTTCTTTGTAGTTTTCTGCGCTTGTCGAAAGATGGTGAGATGCGTTGAAGAAATTGAGAACATCTGCTTGAGCGGCCAATATTGACTTGCCCAGCTGTATGTCTCGGGCCGGTGGGGACGGCTTGCCCAGCGATGTGAAGAGTCTGGATCGAGTAAAAGAAAAAACCTCAAATGTCATGGAAATTGATAATTAACAAGTTTAATTCCCAATAAATAGTGAAATCTTTCGCATTTGCAGTTTATAACCAGGCTAATGGACATTAATTTTTAGTTTCACATGAAGCTTGTCCGGTAAGTGGTCCACCTGCAGTTTGTTTTTTCATCCATCGCATGGATTCTAGATTTTCTTCCCTTTCAAGCTCCCAATGTTAATTTTAGGTTCTTAATGAAGCTCAGCAACGAGACGGTCACCATTGAGCTGAAAAACGGGACTCTTGTTCATGGCACCATCACTGGACTCGACATTCATATGAACACACATCTCAAGACAGTCAAGGTTACAGTGAAGGGCAGGGATCCTGTCTCCGTAGATACGATGAGCGTCAGAGGAAGCACCATTCGGCACTACATTCTCCCAGATGCGCTTCCATTGGACAATTTGCTAATCGACGATACTCCAAAGAGCGTTTCTAAGCGCAAAGAACCAGGTAAACTCCAAAACATCTTATTTGCATAGTCGCCATCAGAGGCCGTGGACGAGGCAGAGGCCGTGGGCGGGGTCGCGCATAATTTGTATTATAAATGTATATTTCCGAAATCCTGGACTTTTCTTTGAGTTCGATCTTTGTGTTTGTTTTCATTTTCCCAATTTCGATTTCTACTTTCCTGCAATCGATTTTTTTTCATGTAATCGATTTTTTCGCATTAAAGCGTGTCTTTTGGGCGGGTCGGCTGCCACAATTCTTCCTTTTCAGGAACACACTGTGTGGTGCAGTTATGCCATCAATTGTCAGGAACTTCACATTTTCTGTTGTGTAGAATCCGTTACATTGATGGTAGATTAAACCAGTCTTGAGAGTTGTCTTGGGGCCTGTATCTTTCCCCTTGCCATAGTATTTTGACTGACATTTTTATTCTTTAAATAAATGTGCGAGCTTTTCTATATTTCCTCAATCGATATGTCGACAAGGTAGCTGAGGTGCGCTAACGATCTTCTGGTGTTTTCCCCCAATTCTTGATGAATAGACGTTATTGTTTGAAGGCTTCCCTTGCTATCGACAATGGGGGCTTGTTGATGGATTTTTCTAATAATTCTATAGCAATTCTCGAGAATCCTCTGGTAAGCAGAAATTAGATGCAGATGGATTTGCTGTAGCATTAGGGTTGCTTAAAAAATATCAGGAATTAAATTTTAATTTTATTATTTAATGGCAGACGAAGGCGAAAGTATCAATAGGAATGCCGAAAATGTTTGACATTGTTTCCTATCGTTCGTAGGAGCTGGAGACGATGAAAAGGAAGCTTGTTGAGATGGAAGAGGAAGCCTTGAAGCTTCGAAAGATGCAGGAGGACTCTGAAAAGCAAGACGATGGTATTTCACCTGAAAAGGAGACCACCGATGCCCGCTCCGTGTACATCGGCAACGTCGATTATGGAGCCTCTCCAGAAGAATTGCAAAAACATTTTGAGTCCTGCGGTGTTATCCAGCGAGTTACCATTCTTTGTGACAAATATTCTGGACATCCAAAGGGGTTGCGTATATTTGGTTTATTGTAGGTTTGCCTATGTTGAGTTCAAAGATGAAGAGTCCGTTGCAGCTGCTGTGGCGCTTAGCGAAAGTGTCTTGCGAGGACGGCTGATAAAGGTGCTTCCAAAGCGGACAAATGTGCCTTTTTTCCAACTTGCCCAGCAAAGAGGTGGGTACAGAGGCTACCATCGGGGTGGATATCATCACCCCCCTCCGCCTCAACCATACTATCCACCCGCATCTTATTACTACGCACCTCGGGGCTCAAGAGGAGGATATGCATCCGCTAGAGGAGCTAGCAGGTATCCGAGGGGAGCCTCTGGGTATCGAGGCGGGCGAAGAGGAACCTCTGGGCATTCCAGCGCAGGCTCTCTATCTGGCGACGAATCAGGTTCCAAATAAATAAGGAAGCTTTTTTGAACCTTCAATGCCTCAAAATTGTAATTAAAAGCAAATTTAATGTTCCATTGCCAGGTGATCGCGAATATTTAAATTAAATGGCTGGCCTGTGGAAATTGGCGGCACCATCTTTTTTAAACGCCACCTGTTTGGTGGGCATCCAAAAAAGGCTATACTCGACAAATGTTAGTTTCGGTCGTTGCTTATGAAATAGCCACTTGTGACAAAATTGGAAGAGCTGATCCCGATTAGAAGAAGGCTTGTTGAACGCATCAAATCCGAGCATGGAAGCAAGATCTTGGGAAATGTTAGCGTCGATATGGTTGGTATTTGTATTTGATTTTTCTGTAGGCATATAACGGAATGAGAGGCATTAAGGCATTGATATACGAGACCTCTTTGCTGGACCCCGAAGAGGTACATATTGGCATTGCTGATCGCGATGCTAGGGCATCCGATTCCGAGGACTGACAATTTCGCAATGCAGGGAATTGCTGCCAAAGGCGCAGAATGGAGGCTCTGAACCGCTTCCAGAGGTCATTTTTTGGCTTCTTCTGACAGGCGAGATCCCAACATGCACGCAAGTCGAAGCGCTTTCCGATGATTGGGCTCGTCGCGCAGCAGAAAATCCCATCCCCGACTATGTGCTAGCTGCCATTGATTCTTTTCCGCCCTCTTTGCATCCAATGAGCCAGCTGAGCTCGGCCGTATTAATGCTGCAGAACAGGAGCGAGTTTGCACGTCAATACAAAGCTGGCGACCTAAAAAGGCAAAATTATTGGCTCCCTGTTTTCGAGGATGTTAACAACCTAATTTCTCATCTTCCTCAACTGGCATCCAGGATTTATCGAAATGTATTTAAGAAGCATTGTCCGGTGGTCCCTGCCGATCCAAAAATCATAGACTGGGCGGGTCGCTTTGCCCAATCACTTGGGATTACAGATGGAAACTTTCTTGATCTGATGAGACTGTATATATGTATCCACACAGATCACGAGGGTGGAAATGTATCTGCACATGCCATTCATCTGGTTGGCTCCTCGCTTTCGGACCCATATTTAGCCTATTCTGCCGGGCTCAACGGACTGGCTGGGCCTTTGCATGGCCTTGCCAATCAAGAGGTGCTCGAATGGTTGATGAAGATGAAACAATGCCTTGGCGAAGGCCCTACCGACGAGCAGGTTGAGGAATATTTATGGAAGTGTTTGAAAAATGGCCAAATTGTTCCTGGATACGGCCATGCTGTGTTGCGAAAAACGGACCCTCGATATCTTTGTCAACGCGAATTTGCGCTAAAAAACATGCCCGACGATCCACTTTTCAAAATCACCAGCCAGCTCTATAAGTTGGCACCAAAAGTATTGGCCCTTCATGGAAAGACAAAAAATCCTTGGCCCAACGTGGACGCCCATTCTGGAGTATTGCTGCATCATTACGGATTATCAGAGCAAGATTTTTATACCGTTCTGTTTGGAATTTCACGAGCACTTGGCGCGCTTTCTGGGCTGATTTGGGATAGAGCCCTTCTTTTCCCAATTGAGCGTCCCAAAAGCCTTACATCTGAAGCGATAATGCAAATGTTTGAAGGCCCGCAAATACCCGTGTCTTCATCATGCCGATAAAGATAAAAACTTGAAGCTTTCCAGCACACTTAAACCTTAGCACCTTAATTTGAACCCCATAAAGTGAGTCTCGTTTATTTCAGGCCTCTATCAATATGGGTGCCAGGGGCGTTGTGGCAGTGACCATAGGCTGCTAATTTGGGTGTGTTTTCCCGCAATAAACATTGACGCATGTGGTCCATTATCGGTGCGGGCGTCCTCAAATCGCAAAGCAAATTTCAAGTGGCGGCGCTATGCTGGGCTTTATCCGTCAACTATTTTCAAAACAGTTGCACACATGGGTAGACCGACCAACCGAAAAAGCATTCGGTATTCCAGGTCAAATCCACCTGTATTTCCAATAAAAATCCATCTCAACGACCAGCATGGTATCCCAAATCGTGTTTGCCGCATTTTCAAAAAGTATCTTGCAACATTTTATCAATTTATTAACGGGCCATTAGAGGCCTCAACTCCTACGTCCATCTCGGCTACTTTTCCACAAATCCCATTGCCGATGCAGCCCGGTAAGAATTTCATTCGATAATTCAACTTCTTGCTCAATCCCCAAGCCATTTAAACGGAACCGAATGACTGCTCCATTCACGATGTCGTCCCAGGTTAGCCGTCGATAATAGCACAGATTTACGCCAAAAAACTTTGAACAAAAAGACTGGGTCAGAGGATGTGAGACTTTTTTTGTATTTGATTGACACAAGTTGGGATCTGCTTCTCGAGCACTGTAAAGGTTATTGATGTGTAAAATATCGCTGGCACAGCACGGGATAGTTCTTTGCAGAACGAAAAATATTATCTCAAAAGTGGTGAGAGAAGGACGAATATGAATTCCAATCGAATAAATTGTATCGGAGACATAGCTGGTCAGAAAGTGGCAGCATTCGATACAAAAAAAGTCTCA
>NW_013546344.1:0-772 GCF_000760515.2 Mitosporidium daphniae
GGTTGTAGTTGCTTCGCGATCTGGTCTAGGATCGCCCCGTTCGGTTGGATCGGCAGGATCAGGGATTCCTCTGGGTCTTGGGCAATCGACAACTGCTCCGTACTGCCAAAAGAACTCGCTGGGTGGGATAGGGTCGATGAGTCCTCGCAATCGATTGGTTCGTTCTCTAAATCCTCCTGCAGTGAAGTGATTGGTCCTGTAGAATCTTTCGTTCCTATGGCGGAGTCTCTCCCGAACTCTTTGGGTCCTCTCCGGTGTGTTGAAGTAAGCCATGATGAATTAGTAAAGCGTGCAGTAGCAGGGCGTGCGAATCTGCGGGGGTCTTTAAATTGAATGAACATAGTAATAGTGTATGTAACAAGACAAGATGGGATTTTGAATATATCAGTTCCGTTGTCGGTGTTGACTCTTCTGAAAAAGCTTCTGGATGGCAATAGGTAGAGTTTCCGTGGATACTTTGCAACACGTTGGTTGATGTCTGTCACCATCCTTGTATTTAAAGTAGTAAGTGGACTCCATTTCGTCTGATATCCCTGGGAATCATATTTGTAATCATAATAGAAGAAGGTGTTCAATGGCATTTTGTTTTTAAACGAGTTGAACCAGTTCGTTTCCGTTAAGAGGGCTCTACAACTTGCAGCATCACTGCTTGGTGAATATGCAACCGAGGGTTCTTTAGAATACCAACTAGTCCAGGATGTATTGCCAACTATGCCATCCGGCGATAGCATTTGTTCCAGTGATGGAGACCCACGGTAAACATCCGACGACA
>NW_013546343.1:0-766 GCF_000760515.2 Mitosporidium daphniae
ACAACATTCAAGGATGTTCCAGCAAAGCTCAAGATGATACGAGCTTCAAAGCGGTTGAATCTGAAAAGCTTCACGAGAATTATGTTGTGACGGGTACTGGCATATATTGTCTCAAAAAAATTCAATAAAGACATGGAAAAAGTGAAGCGTAAATTTGAGGAAATCGGGAATAAATTTCACTAAATCGAACATAAAGCTATGGGAATCAAGAATAAAGTAGAAATGAATTAAGATTCTGGTCCAACGCTGAAGTTTTATGTTTAGAGTTATTCTGGGGATAACGAAGGCCACATCAGAGAAAATGGGAACAGAAAGCGCTTAATGGCGACTTTATAGATACGCCATGATGGTGAAGGTGGTGGGGAGATGTTGCGACCAGAAGAACAAAAAAACAGTCCAAACACCGCGGTTGATTTTCAAAGAAAGGGCGAGTCTACCTTTTGGCATTGTAAACTTTGATGCGCTTGCAAAGCCTTGTTTGAGGAGGCGAAATTGAAATTAAGCAGATCTTTTGCCATTGCTTGCACGCTTCGTGACGAGAACGAGCTTTCCGCCACAAATCTTGGCTTTTATGACAGCTTTTTTCAAGTCGGGTTTCGCGCTACATTTAAATTGTGCCTGTATTTGCTTCAATAGCCTCAGTGAACATGGCTTGTTAAATTTCGTTGCAAAATAGATCCATTCCCGCATGATCAGCTCGTGAGCTGCGATAAACCCAAAGACCAATTCTTTAATATCCTTTTTAGAGCCATCGAGAAGATCTACC
>NW_013546342.1:0-758 GCF_000760515.2 Mitosporidium daphniae
TATTTTAAATTGCCAGTGTTAAAACCAGTGTTGCCAACTAATTTTTGGCGCTACCTCTATACCCGCGCAACATCCCTTCCTCTTTGCTAGTTATATTATAACAGGAATTGAACAGGAGTTGAACTATTAATCAGTCATGAGTGAATCAATTAAAAATACTTACTCGTAACACCACTAGCAATGACAACAAGTGAGATTCAAGAATGCTATAGCCTACATGGCTTGCTAGACGACAGATTCATGATGTCAGAATATCTACCAGGGCGAACCTGCAAAACTGGAGTTGAACTATTAATCAGTCATGAGTGAATCAATTAAAAATACTTACTCGTAACACCACTAGCAATGACAACAAGTGAGATTCAAGAATGCTATAGCCTACATGGCTTGCTAGACGACAGATTCATGATGTAAGAATATCTACCAGGGAGAACATGCAAAACTCAAGTTGAACTATTAATCAGTCATGAGTGAATCAATTATAAGAAAACTTACTGAAACAGCAATTGGCTTGAGTGAAAGTGACATTCTAGCATGCCCATTGCTAGGCTATATATCACTTAGACAAAAGTGTTACGATGAGGTAATATACCAGGGACTAAATTCAAACATTGAGTTGAACAATCCATCAGATATATTAAACCAATTAGAAAGAAATACTTACTGAAATACAAAAGCAATTAGTGAAATATAACATGCGAAATTGCCAATCACTTGTTGTGTGTCACGATAAAATTGTATGTACAGTATCCTGCTAG
>NW_013546341.1:0-757 GCF_000760515.2 Mitosporidium daphniae
CAGATCGCAAATAAGGCTCCGCATCAGAATCATCGCAATCATCTGAGGGTATTTGAAATTCCGGATTATCCCTTCGAGAGATATCTTTAGACGAATTGTCGTTGTTTTGGCTTGGCTTAATCGAACAAAATAGCTTGTTTCCATGCTGTGGTACGCCCTGTCTAAAAATTGTTTCCTTTTGAAAATATTCGGGATGCACATTATTTTTCGTCATGCAAGCCATACTAGAAAGAATAGGGTTGGAAAGATGCCAAGAAATGAATTCTCAATATTTTCTGTTACGGGCGGCGTAATGACTGCCGCCTGATGTGGAACGGTTGATGTCTTTGGTATCATGCTCAGGTTAATTTTAGCAATGTATAAATAGAAATGCTTTAAGACACACTTCTCCTGAAAAGGATGGCCTGATTTGGATCGTAGATATATCTTGAAAAATTGTTGATATTTATAGAAAGGGAAATGTACGTATAGAGATCTAAAAAAGGAAACTATGCCGTGTCGTAAATGCAGAAAAATGCGAATTGCTTGTCCTTGTAATTAATTTAAATTTAAATATGAATCCAACTGATATGGCCCAATCATTTTCTTGTGATCAAAAGCCCTCTATTTAAATTGTTTCATTCAGTAATATGTACATTTCCGGTATAATGTTCAAATAATTAAATTTAAAATTTAAGAATGACAAATCTTGTCGCTCTTCCACAAGATGTCGTCAATAAAATAGCGGCTGGGGGGGGTCTTCCAGAATCATTTTTAG
>NW_013546340.1:0-757 GCF_000760515.2 Mitosporidium daphniae
AGGTAAGAAGAACATACGATCATTTTATAGAAGAATCTAGCAGGGTCAGTTTGCAAAATTTCGATACCATGTCTAAACACTCTATTTTGGATCAATTTGCAAAGCTTGATAAACTGCTACAAATTACCAACGAGCTTGAACGATCGAAAATCTTAATAGTCAACGAGAGAGACTCATCGCTTTTTACGTCCTCCGAGCAGGAGCTTATCTCCAGTGGAGAGCGGCTGGAAGCATTGAGTGAGCTATTGTGCGAGTACTCCAATAAACTTTGTAAAAATTGACTATTTGTGTGCAATTTATTGTATTTATTTTTTCATACATTTGTAGATCAGCGAAAATGGCATTGGCATTAGGCCAATTGAGCGTCCTTCTTTTTATAATCACTTTTCTTTGCGAATTTTTTGGAGTGATTTCTTCTATTCCTGGAGACATTCTGGATGATAGATTCAACTCCGATGATGGTGGTGGACCCTTGTGGCGCTATCAATACAACTATTCCTTAAAGTGGCCATATGTCCTTTCCAAAGATGCCAAGCAGCCGGTTTATTATGATATTTACAATGGTTCTATTTAACACAATAATATTAGATGCGGTAATTGGCAAGAAAAGCATTGTATTGACCCCGTCTTTACCCCATAAAATGGGATCTGTCTGGTCGAAAAGTAAAAACGACCTTGAGGAGTGGATGGCGGTCCTTTCATTGAAAATCCTTAAAAACAACATGTCGGAAACAGGATCTGATGGGTTTGCTTTTTG
>NW_013546339.1:0-749 GCF_000760515.2 Mitosporidium daphniae
GAGAATGAAGCTGTCCAGACGGGTTTAAAGGCAGAAACAGCGGTGTCCAAAACATGTGGCCATCAGGCAATATCAAATAATTCTATCGACCACTCTGCAACCATGCCATGCTTAAAATGCCAAAAAATGTCGAAAATTTTATTGTCTCGAAAACGGTCAGAAATGATACGGAACGATCGAGAATGTCCGAGAAACGCAAGAAAAACATGCGCAACGCTCCAAACTGCCGACAAGCCGCAATATGGGTGAATTTGGATCGATTGAAAAGGGAGCAGTAAATTACATGAAAAGGACAATTATTTGGTTAATTAGTTTGTCAAGTGGTTAGGTTAGGTCAGGTTAGTTTAAGTTTAGGGTGCTTATTAGATAATTTGGAGCATCAACAGAAATAAAATTTACTGAAAAATTTCAATGAATTGGTGAACAAACGACAAGACTGGAAATCACATATTTAGTGACATCCAATTTAAAGGCAATTCAGAAAATTTATAGACAGTCACCCCAATTACAAACAATTTACGAAATTTACAGGCAATCCACAAAACGTCAACTTTCATCCAAGTTGATAGAAATTCATCGATCTCTGCCCCCGTTTCTTTGGCACGAACCGATACTGTTTGCATTCCTCAAGATAAACGTGATTGATTGACCACTGTTTTGGACATTTTCTCTCCACAAAGACGGAAAGTTCAAGGTTCACCCGCCTAGCCACACACGGGAAGCGTTCTTTTGCTTTACAAGCTTGGAAT
>NW_013546338.1:0-749 GCF_000760515.2 Mitosporidium daphniae
CTGATTGTATCATTTCATTGATAATTTCCAAACTTTTTTCTTTTGATAATGTTGAATTTTTCATAAATATATAATTTAAATTTATTGCAAATATAAAGTAGTTTATTTTATAAACTATAATTATTTTATTTTTTGAAGAATTATTATAACTTTGTTTTCATTAATTTTAAATAAATACTAAATGAAAACAATAAAACGCTATCAAAATGCAGCTGTCTATTTTGCTGAAAATCAATCGTATTTGATACAATCAGAGATTAATAATAATCTAATTCTCGGCTTGGTTAAATTTTATGAGAATGTAGCAGAAATGCCAGAACAAGTTATGCTTCTCACTGTTTTTGATGAATTGGAAGCTCGTTTGACTTTTTTCAAAAATTCAAAAAAAGGCGTTTTGGCGGGAAATAATGCCCAAAAAGAAGATTATTTGTTACTAATGGAATATCTTCAAAATCAAGAAATTATATTGGAAGGTGCTGTGGGAGACGAAATTTATACCCATACTTTTGCCGAATTATATCCTGGAAAAATTTTAACTCATAAAAAGTTGATTTCACACGAATTGTCTGAAGTGAACAATATACAAATTTCAGAAGGGATGGCACGACTCGCAATAGACACTGAAGTAGCATTATTAGCACAATGGTTTTTTTATTTTCAAGAAGAGGAGCAATTATTTCCCAAAAAAAACATTGAAGAATTAAAAAAAATTATCGAAAATTTTATCAATAAAAAGAAATTATACGTTT
>NW_013546337.1:0-745 GCF_000760515.2 Mitosporidium daphniae
TTAATTTGTTGGCGTGGCCTCTTGGTATCAGTAGGCGGATTATCGGCCGAGACACCATTTAGCAGGTTTCGAGCTCTTAGCAGCGCTTTATAAAAGCTCTTTGTATAAACAAGCGTCGAAAAAGTAATCACGCAAATCGCAGATGAGTTTTTGAGATCGATATTGGTTCGAAAACAATGGGCTTGGTCAAGATAAAGAAAAATCTCGTCATTTTTCAAGTTGTACTTGGTTTGAAGAAAAGAGAATTGGTCCTCTACAGGCAAATCTTTCCCAATTCTGCCAATGTCCATTTGATAAACAATCGCACTTTCCTTGTCATCGTAATAGACCACGCACTTGTATCTCTTTGAAGCCAAGATATTTTGTGCTACCTTGGCGTTGGAGTGATCCTTCAAAAGAGCTCCAACATCAAACAATGCCGTAGTGCTGGTTTCCAAAATAAAGGCCATCAACGCATCAAATTGATTATCTTTGGCGATACGAAGCCCAAGGCTGTGAATGAAACCGGTATGATTGTGAATTTCAGGGTAATCTTTCGTGTAGCAATTTAGAGGAGGAAATGCAAACGAGTTTTGGATTCGCCTCTCTATCACAGAAGACTGGCTGACATCAATGTCAACATTCGGAATCACCTCAAAGTTCTTCCAATTGTACAAAGTGCTGCTGTATGCAAGAATCTGGCTGCAAGATAAAATAAATTCAACAACCGACGATACCAGCTGATGATGTGATGTCTTGATGCCTT
>NW_013546336.1:0-734 GCF_000760515.2 Mitosporidium daphniae
AAATAAAATTATGAGCTATGCAACTTCAAATAGCGCTATTACCCATTTTTAAGGATATCTAAAATCAAGCTCTTTAATAAGCCTAGATATTATGGTTCTATCTGTTACAGTGGCTGCAACAAACTGAACACACTCTTTATGACCAGGTTCATCACTATGGCTGTGTGGAGTGAGCTGAAAATACATCCTTAAAAATGGGTAATAGCGCTATTTGAAGTTGCATAGCTCATCATTTTATTTAATTTTATTTAATTTAATTTAATTTCGAAATCCCAAATTTTAGTTGCATTTAGAGAAATGTGCACAAAGTTCAATGCCCCCAGCCTTTAATTTTTGACTAAAATTTAGCTTGGATTGATGGTTCTTGTAGAGGGCGTCTCCACTACAGAGGAGGTAGATCAACGACGTAAAGTCGTAATGCCTCCTCTTTCAGAGTTTCGATTTGAAATGCCTGTCGATGGGTCACTTGAAATTACAGTATCCCACTTTTTTTATGTTAGATGGAAAGCGGTACAGCGGAAGTCTTTGGATGTGAGCTACTTATATCCAAGCCTTACACATTTTCTGGTGCTACAAAGTCATGTATATTTACCAATCCCGGGTGCTCTCTCTTGATCACAGGAACTACACTCTCTGAATATATTTCGGAGGAGATTTCTGCTACTATGGTCCTTGGGCTTCACTATGCCCTTGAAGCATACCGCGTTAGTGCAGCAACCAAAGGCACTTGCTCG
>NW_013546335.1:0-732 GCF_000760515.2 Mitosporidium daphniae
GGTATTTCTTCGTCATAGATCCAAGATAAAAATGTGGGAAAGTCAATTCTGGTTGAAAGCAAAAAGTTGTAATATTTGGATGCCTCTTTGGCATTTGAGCTGATAAATTGAATAAATTTCCGTTTCTCTTCACACTTGACAAAGGGATAAATGCGTGCAAGAAAGATTTTTTTAAGGAACAACCCGGGATTCTTAATATCTAGAACAAACTTTAACAAATTTTCTAAAGAGATGGCCAAATTTCCTTTTGCAAATTCTACAAAAGCCGGGTTTGTGCCCAGAGGTACAAATCGAAGTGGGGTCTTTTTTGAAATCGTTAAGCCAGGGCTGCAACCAAGGAGTCGGATTAAGTTGAGCACAATAAAGTCGTCATTTGGTGCAAATATGGAAAAGGTATCTCCTGCATTGATAGTCCCATCAAAGGTAAAATCTAATTTTAGTGTCGATCTGAGGGACTTTACCAACAGCTCTGTTCCCATATAACTACATAGGCTAATCCCAGGAGTCGAGTCCCAAAAATCCTTACACGCTGAAAAGTACGGATTCCTGGATATATGGGATTGGATGCTAGAGCTTTGCGAAGGGAATCCACCTTCTAAAAATGCACTGAGAAGCATATCGAGGGCTTCCATTTTGAAAAATCCACCCATGCACATAAACACAATAGGCCTTCAAAATTATAGGGTTAGGGTTAGGGTTAGGGTTAGGGTTAGGGTTAGGTTAGGGTTAGGG
>NW_013546334.1:0-35096 GCF_000760515.2 Mitosporidium daphniae
TCGATTCAGTTTGATGTTCTAATTGCTGGATTCTGTGCTGCCAGGCGAGACTGATGGGCTCTGTAGTTTCAGGATTTAACACTTGAAGTTTTCTTTCCAACTTTTCGATTTTCCGTTCAAGCTTTGATAGTTTCTCCGAACAGGTTGTGTATTGTTGCGCGACCAAGGCCTCAACAGGGGCAGTTGTAGAAAAATTGTCTTTAATGCGGACTAACTCGTCAATTGAAAGGTCTTTAAACTGCTGCAGATCGGCAACCAACAAAATCAGCGGCTTTACATCTTTTAGGCCATCATTTAAGATTGAAATCTTTTCCGATATGCTCGATGTGAGCGAAGAAAGGTCGTTATGTCCAATTTCGTAACTATGAATAGCAGAGTTTTTTAAAAGCGAGAGAGATGCACTTGAAAGGTCCAATACATCCTTGATTTCATGAGAAATTGGATCCAATATCTTATGAATAGAAGAGTCTTTTGGAATATCCTAAAATTAACAAAATGGTTCATAATACCAGCGACTCCATGCCAAATCTATCATTTTCAGCTCCAAATGATTGAACAGGTCCCGATGTGGTAGGTTCTATTTCAAAAGTGTCTGGTGACATTTTAGCAGCCAGTTTAACCCCTAATCTTTGGTTTAGTTGGCCCTCCCGTAAAGTCTCTTTGATTTCTTCCGGTATACTTTCAGGTTTCTTTGCCTCAAGGGGACTCTCTGGCAAAGACGAAAGTTTTTCATTGGAATCCATGTTGTGAATCGGTAAGGTTCTTAACGGGGTATCAATCATCGGAACGGACAGACCCTCTGGAAAGAGAAATGAATATCCAACAATCCAGCCAATTGAATTCAGCAAGAATAGGAATGGGTGCTTTTTGGGCTTTGCCTCCCCCACTTCATTAGAAGAATTGAAAGAAAAAGTCCAGGGGCAGCAATAACTAACAGAGATACCTGTGCAAAATGTATCATATTCGTCCTCAAGTGGGGATTGCTTCTCATTTGGAAGCATAGGAAGAGTAGCTAAATCTTCGTCTTCACTTGGAATGGAAACAGAAATAGAATTGGTCTGCTTATTGAAATATAAGATACATAAATCAGGTGAACAGCTTGACAGTAAAATTGAAACGGCTAGCCCTTCAAGCCCATTTTCTGTCGCAATAGCAGGTATTGAGACACAATGAAAGTAAGGAGGCTGGCTTTCTGGAATATCCAGAGAAAATGTGGGATCCTCAAAGGGTTTGATGCTATTTTCATTGGTATCAATGACAATCAGCGATCTTTTCTTCGCAACCGTCTCAATGCAAGCAAGAAAATGGCAAGAAGAAAATTTTTCAATTACTTGGAAATATGTTAGCTCAGATGCAAAGGAAGAAAGCTTGGAAACACCCGTAAAGGTTTTCTCCTCAATGTCATATGAAACAAGTGCATTGTCATTGGGAGAAAAGATTAGCATTTTGTTGTCATCCTCAACATACCATCCATCTATAATTTTGGATGTCATTTTGTGCTCAAAAGGTATCGAAATAAGCTCAAGAGTATTGGATTGCTCAAGAAACGACAACATATCAATAGAATGGTCCTCGTAAGAAACGGTGGCAATGCTATTGCAGAGCGAACTTGAAAAGACGCGGAGCTGTTTAATATTTTTGGCCAAACATAGCGTTGCTACACTTTCAGGGTGGCCGGTGTTGGGATCTTTTATAGCATACAAAACAATTTCAGTTCGGCCTGCAACCAATAAAAAGCTCCCGCACTTCCGGTAAACAACATCAATGTATCGAATATCGTCCATTTGGGTAGCTATGGCGTTAGAAGCGACCTCTGAATCTGACATGGCATTTTTTGAGAAAAGACTATACACGGTGGAGCATGGGAGCCAGCGGACCGTTGTGTTGTCTTGACCCTTGAAGAAAAGAAGATTATTGATGCGATCAACGGCCAGAAAGTTGCAAAAAGCCCTTAAAGCAGCCAATGTGGTAGCACCTACCAGCCTGGGAGGGGATGGAATGGCCGGCTGCCGAAATTTGAATGCCTAAACATAACAAAGATGAACACTTGCCCATTCAAACTCGATTGCCATAAAAAAGTTAAAATTACAAACTTTTTTCACTTGCTTTGCTCGTCTGCCTATGTCATCAGCTTTGCAGTGCACTGCTCCCTCCCCTTCACCCCCCAATCCACCTTCAAACCAGTCGATGGAGAGATTAAGGATTTGCATACGGAGATTACCGTCTTCGCTTTCGCACGACGATTTTCTGGCATTCTTGAATCAGACCCTTGATAAGGAGGCCAGTGCAATCCTGAACACCACAGCGATTTCCTATGGCGTTGGAACGCCAAGTAAATCCAAAACTTCAGCTGCCTCTTTTTCATCTGCGGTATTTCTTTCTTTCCAATCTTCGGGCCATCTAAATCGATTCTATTCTCTTGTAAATGGCAAGGCCATAAATAAGGAGGGATGTATCCCCATCATCGAATATGCGCCTATTCAGACCTTTCCTCTGATGCCACCTTCATTGAAGGTGAAGAATGACATCTTGGAGGGCACAGTTGAAGAAGGTATTTTTTATTGTTGTTATGATCCTTGGTGTAGACGAGTATTTCCTTGCTTTTGTTGAAGAGCTTACTCAGAAGCTCCCACCTGGCAAAGACACCGCCTCAATGAGGGCCGAAAAGATGGGCCCAGAAATTTTCCAAAGACCAAGGTCAACGCAAAAGGCATTTAAATTGGATTTGTCGCGTGAAAGCTCGAGCAACGATCCCTCAAAACATGTGGTGCTTCGACGACAGCAGACGGCCACGATCAATGGTGGGCCGATTGCACCCAATGTTGCTTTGCCCAACCCAGAATACACAAAAGCGCCAGAACAAGATGACATTGTTGTGCGGGCCCAGCAAATGGCTGAAGAGGCCAAACTAAAATATTCAGAAGCCTCGACAAATGTTCCCGGCCAGAAGAAGAAATCGGTCTCTCGAAAGCCTGCGCATGCAAATCTGCAAACCCCGGTACGGAAAAAAACCTAAACACGCATTGATTTTACCACAGCACGATCATTGTCTTTTCTTCGACTCGTTGGCGATAAATTGAGCCGGCAACCGTTCTGCACTAATAAAGTC
Organism: Mitosporidium daphniae; assembly: GCF_000760515.2. NCBI lineage: Eukaryota > Fungi > Microsporidia > Mitosporidium > Mitosporidium daphniae. The sequence continues at coordinate 3,110 of NW_013546334.1, forward strand.
GATGCCTCAGATTCAAATTAAAATTTAAGTGCAAATTTTCTATTTTTTAAATATGCTAAGCGCATTATGTTGGGTCAATAGAGAGTGTGTTCGACCTGTGCCTGTGCGCCTCAAAATCACCGAAGAAGAGGCCAAAAAAATTATTGATGACCATGCCCACTTTGTTTCTCCCAGCTCCGTTGATTTTGTTAGGCATTCTGTTTCTTCATCTGATGATTGCTCAAATTCCGAATCTGAAGCCTGCATTTTAGATAGCATGGAAATGGCCTCCACTAAGGAGCATATTGACATCGACGGCGAAATCGATACGGAAGAATCGATTATTAAAAAATACAACCTGAAGGATTACCCAGAAAGCTCGATGAGCCTTCTCTCTGCAGAAGACGAAAATGTGTCCCCAACAAAGGCAGACTTTGAAAGGATATTTGCTGACATGAACACGCTTTCTCTTCTTTCGCCCAGGGACGATCCATACTTGCTTAAATCTTCCAAAAGCGCCAACCAGGATACCTCTGGGGCCGATGATTTCGATGATTATTTTGACGAGGAAGAGGATATGGATGATCTCACTATTCGCCCGACGGATTATCTTCTAGTCACCGCCAGAGTGCCCGAGGATGATGATATTGCACAGCTGGAGTTTTATGTCTATGAGGAGTCCGAAGATAATCTGTATGTCCACCATGACATTATGCTTCCCACATTCCCGTTATGTCTGGAATGGGCTGATTATGCTACCGGCAGAGACTCCAGTCACGGTATGCATTTTTTAATTAACCGCCATGAAAGGTAATCTTGTTGCGGTTGGCTCTTTTGACCCGACCATTGAAATCTGGGATCTGGATATAATTGATCCTGTCTATCCCTATGTGATGTTGGGAAGTTCTGGCGATAAAGGACCTCATAAAGAGGGATCAAAAAAACTATCCACTAAAAAGAAGGCTTTGGTTGATCCTTGGTTCCATACGGGCTCAATCATGAGCATCAGTTGGAATGCCATAACGAGGTTTGCATTTGCATCGTGACATGTTAGGAACTTGATAGCAAGTGCATCCAGCGACACCACCATCAAACTGTGGGATATCAATGGCCCGGAAAAGGCGATTCGATCTTTCAACCACCATTCTGATAAGGTTCTTATTTTTGCATAACTTCCAGGTATCTTGCGCATCGTTTTCGCCATTTGATGCCCCAATTATAGCAAGCACGTCATTTGATAAGAGCGTAAAAATCGTTGACATGCGGGATCCTTCCTCTTCTTTATCAATTGCTTTGCAAAGCGATGGCGAGGTGGTCAAATGGAACCCATTTGATGCGAATTTATTGGCTGTGGCTGATGAGAATGGAACGGTATATCTGATTGATCGAAGATCTACAGAGCCGCTTAGCACGGTTGAGGCCCATTCCAAACCGATATCGTCGATTGATTATCATCCGCTGATACCAGGCCTTTTACTGACAAGCTCCTTTGATAAGCATTTGAAGATCTGGGACACCCTTGTTGCCTCGACTTTGATTTTCGACCGGAAACTCGGTGCCGGAAACCTGTTGACCGGATCTTTTTGTAAAAACAGCCCGTTTTTGGTGGCTTACACTGGAACAGATTCTCAGGATCCTCATGTTTTAAATCTGAGCAACAGAAAGTCTTACAGATCAGACGTGCAATTTGAAAGCATGCAAGACTTGTTTGAAACGAGACTGCAGTCTATTCGAACGGCAAGCGCCACTTAATTAATTAATTTAAATATTCATGAACCTGTAAATTTTACTCGCCTAATCAATCATACGATGATTAACTCTGGTGAGCTGGAGCAAGCAATCCATAGAGACATTGGAAAGAGGGGACTCGAAACCTTGTTTCCAATCGTTTGCGGGTCTTTACAGAGAAGCGCTAGCTTGATTCAACGTTGTAATTCGATTGCCATTTTGACCGGATTTAACATACCACCCCAAGAAACAGATGGTCCTCCGGGGGCAATTGCCCTGGCAAGGGCTCTTTCTTTTCTTGGTAAAAGGGCGATTTTCGTAGCTGATGACTACTGTCATGATGTGTTGGCAGCTGGAATAAAAGCCTCTGATCAATGCTATTTAAACTCGGCATCCTTTCCCATTGAAGTTTTCCACAAAGAAGTCAACGATCCTGAAAAAGCCCGCATGAAAAGCGAAGCCCTGTGCAGAAAATACAATGTCGATTGTATGATTTCAATAGAACACGTGGGTCCCTCTTATTCTGATGGGCGATTATATAGAATGAACGGACTTGACACAACAGCAAATGAAGGTTATTCTTATGTTTTCTTCGAGACACTTGACAAGATCAATATCCCGAAAGTGGCCATAGCAGACGGTGGGAATGAGCTTGGATGTGCCAAGATTCTGGACTCCCTTCTTGATAGCTCAATATGCAAGATTCCGAATATTGATAAAATAGCATGTAGAACCTCGTGTGACGAGCTGATCCTTGCAGGTGTTTCCAATTGGGGAGGATATGCCCTTTCATTACTTATATCGCAAACAAAAGAGATCCTCTGCGTCGACGCAGAGCGAAGCATCCTAAAAGCAATCGTTGATGCAGGCGCGGTTGATCCAAGAAATGGCTCTGCAATGTTTGTTGATGGATTGGCTTTTGATCCAATCCATGCAGATGTGATCGCTGCACTTTTGAAATGAAGTTACAGAATTAAAAATCGGAATTGCAAAGTAAAATCAAATGGAATAAATAAATAAAATCAATAAAATTAAATAAATAAAAATTGGGCTTTATTAAAATTCGGTCCACAATGAAATTCTCTTCAAGGCTGTATATAATGATGTTTCCCATCTATGATAGCTGGATATCTCCGCTATTAAAAGACGATACAACAAGAGGTTTATTTTGGTTCGCCTGCATAAACATGGTATTTACCTTTTTTGAGGTGGTTACCGGCTGGTCTTGTGGCTCGTTATCGCTACTAGGTGATGGCCTTCATATGTTGCTGGATGCAGTTGTTCTGTTTGCAAATTTATTTGTCGTGATTTTATCGAAATGGCCACCAACGGTGGTGTTTCCATTTGGCTTTTCAAGGACCGAGACAGTCGCCGGGTTTGTTAATGCCCTTATCCTTATTTTCATTTCCTTTTCTGTCGCGGTGGAGGCGCTAAATAGATTCAGCAAGCCACCTGTGATCCAAACGACCACAGTAATGATTGTCTCTTTTCTTGGGCTTGTGGTAAACCTTATCGGATTGTATGCTTTCAACAATTCGCCTTTGATGCATCACCATCATCATCAGGCTCGCCCTCGCCCTCAGCTTCGTGACCACAATGATAATCTTCATGCTTGCAGCCAACCAGAAAATGGGCATTTTCATAACCATATTTCGGCCCTTTCCAATTCCTCCCTTGCTGTGCGATGTAAACCAGCGCTATTTTCTGCAGACAAAAAACGGAAATCGCAAGATTTGGAGTCTGGAAAAACATCCAATGCACACACGCTCTCTTATAACATGATATTCCAAGGAATGTTTCTGCATGTGCTTGCCGATACTTTGGGATCTATCGTGGTTCTTTTGTCTACTTGGCTAATTAAGAACACCGGCTACTATTGGATCGACCCGATCTCATCATTTATTCTTTCCATCTTGATTATCGTTGCCACATGGCCTCTTTTAAAGTCTTCGTTTTACATTTTGATGCAGGCCTCTCAATTCCCGTCTTCGGAAGCAAAGCACAAAATTCTTGCTGACATAAGTTCGCATGCAGAGGTATCATCGGTGTATTCTTTAAAAATTTGGCAGCTCAAAGAAAACCAATACATTGCCTCAGTGGCCCTCACACTTTCCGAGTTTTCTATAGACGCATACTCACGGATTCACGAAAAGATAAAACAATGTCTCAAGGAATATGAAATCGACCAGTTTACCATTGAGCTTGGGAATCATCAAATCAAATCTTGACCAAAAACCAGGGTATGTATGTAAAGGAAATAAACATCCTGTAATGTCGTGGTTAGAACAACGATGAAAATCGATAGTTGCGATAAAATTCACGTAGATTTGGATCTGTTAGGGCAGGCACTATTTTAAGCGCACAGGCAAAATGCTCTCGGGTTATCTGAACAAATAAAGACCAAAAATTGCACCTTTTTGCAGAAAATATCGCTCTCCAAGCCAACGATCCCGGCGCGTTGGCAAAGCGCAACCAGCTCAGCTGCAGAATACCCGTCAGTAGCGTCTGCAAGCTCGGTGCATATTTTTTCATCCTCAAAAGGCATTCTTTTGGCTTGTATTTGGAGAATTAGAACCCGCTCCTCAAAATCAGGCAGATCCACAAATATATGCCTATCGATTCTTCCAGGACGAACAAGAGCAGGATCCTAGCGTAAGCAAAGTTCTCAACAGTACCAAAATATCTGGCCGATTCGTGGCAGCCACAAAGACCACGTTCAACAGCGGATCAAATCCATCAAGCTCAATCAGCAGTTGAGTCAACAGCCTATCCCCGGTACCGGATGACGAGGAAGAGCCATCAACTCCCCTTCTTCCGCCAATCGCGTCGATTTCATCCTACAGTTCGATTATTTTGGTGACACGTACGAAAAATAAAATTGTCGGTGCATGTTCCCTTGCGATTTTAAAAACTCGCTTCAGGGCCTTTTCAGACTCTCCAACCCATTTGTTCAATAACTAGATTCAGGATTGGAGAACGACTATACCTGGGGGCCTTTGATTGCAATAAAATTGAATTTACATTCAGTGGCAAGTGCCTTTGCAAGGAGGGTTTTGCTATTCCCAGGCGGGCCATACAGTAAAATGCCTTTAGGCGGTCGAAGGTTAAATCGAGTGAATCGCTCGGGAAACTTGAAGGATCAAAATGAAAATTTAATACCTTCATTGGCCATTCCACGGCCTCCTTTAAAAGCTGCTTCACATGTTCCTTTCCGCCAATGTCATCCCAGGAAACTTTTGGCATAAATATAGCCCACTAGGAAGTAAAATACAAAGCCTCAAACCTCATGACTTAAAGAAGGAGGAATATGTCGAAGAGCTTCATCGATTTTAGAAAGATCGCAACAGGCATCAATAGATAGCGATGAGAACTCTTCGGCCAAAGTTCCATTTGAAAGTCCCTGGCCACAATAAGAGCCAAATGCAAGCTCAATCACTTTACACAGGTCTTTGTATAAATACCCGTGAGTTTTACCGGCAAGGTATTTGCAAACGATTTCTTTTTTTCGGGGAGCGAGTAGATTTTCACAAATCGACAGCCTTTGAGAATATGTTGCCAATTGGCAGCATGAAAGAGTATCGACCACTGTACCGTCTCTGGTAAGGATATCGAAATCAGAGAATCCGCCAATAAACAAAAGAATAGCGCCTGGAATCTTTTGGATTTTTTCAACAAATTTCTCTCGGAAGCAAACCAAAATATTTGAGTTTACTTTTGGCGAAAAATTCACCATCTTAACAATTGATGGTGTGTTTGCTATCACTTGCTTCAGAACGGACTCCAAAGATTTGTTCACATCGTCGAGCTCTTCCAAAGCGGTCCAGCTTGTGCAATTAACGGACACAACAAAAGGAATTGGAAGTTCCTTCACAAGGTTTCGCAACAGTAAACGTTTACCAGATCCAGGATGGCCCTCGATGCAAAAAACCTTGGTTTTCAGCCCTATTGGATTATCTGCAAATAGAGCCAGTTTGATAGAGTTGAGAAAAGCAGCAAACGAATCCCTGGATACTCCAGAAGCAATGCAAGCATCGCCTTTTGCGTACGGTAAATTTTGCAAATTAGGCTCTTGCTCAAAAATGACCACGGATTTTGGAAATGAATAAAAGAACAAGCCGTTGGTATTAATAAATTCAAGCAGCATAACCAGTTCTTTCTGCAAGTCTTTTGAGTAGTTGCAGTGCGATGCTGTTAAAGCCATGCAGTTAGGGAGGATAGAAAGCACTTCCACTTGATAAGTCTTCAAATGATGCGAGATTTCAAGAATTTCTCCTTTAAAAACAGGCGGAGCATCCCTTGAAATTAAAAGCGATCTTATTTTTTCCAACAAAACCTCCTGGAATCGGTCAGCAATTACAAGATCAGGAAGATACATTGTCGCGGGACGAGGGGTAGATATCAATATCCTAGAGAAATAAGAGGGGACCGATTTCCAAAGAAATGAAGGGAAGATCGCGGCACAATATTTTGCAGTGCGAAGCACGTCTTTTTCAATGGCACTTGAAGGCCCCAATTCGAGCTTTCCATCGCTCAAAAAGACACTGGCCGGTCTACAATTAAGCAGGTACAATTTTTCTTCGTTAGCATCTATAGACGTTTCGCCGCCATAATAGTTTAGCTTTGCGATGCAAAAGAAGCGCGGGATTGCGGAATCAGCTGCGAAAAAGAACAATCCCGCATATTCATTCCTTTTCAGCTTAAAAAGAGAAAAATATTTCAAAGGAACATGGGCAGAGCAGAAGTGATCTGCCTGCACATCGAGCCCCAACAGAGATGGAGGCAGCGAATTGAGATCTAAACACTGAACTTGGGGCCTATACTTCAAAATAGACGAACAAGACAAAGGAGATAACATGGGCATTGTGATTGCTTAATAAAATAGTTTTATTTTTAATTAATTTTTGAAATCAATAGAGAAAGATAGGACGCGTCCGTTGATTTTGACGATTCAGGCAAGTTGCGGCTTGTAATGATGTTGGACTTGAATTTTTTAAACATGTCCTCCTTTTGCAAAAGGGTTTCGAAATAGACGCTTTTTGAGGCTTCAGCACGACGCTCCTTTGACGAGGCTGTGCCACCTGCGTCTGATGAGTCGGAGTGGTCGATGTCCTGCAACCAGACATAGGCTTCCTTATCTTCCGGGGCCAAAGTAATATCAGCGGGCGAGAAAACAAATCTTGGCCCAGCCTTAACAAGGTCATCATTTTCCTCCTCATCATCACCATTTAACAGTAGTTTGGTGTAGAATACGATTGGTTCGTTATGCCCTTCCCTAATAGCAAGGTCAAAATGAGTGGTCGGGATATCCTTGATTGGTGACTCTGTCGCGGAGTCGGTTGAGGCGATCGATTGACGCTGCGATTTTCCGAGAATAGATCCTTGGCCTCGTGCTTTGACATAGAACTCTTTAGCTTGATCGGAAACGTTCTTGCCAAAGACAAGTCCCTTGAGTTGGATGTTGACTTTGGAAATCACTGGATTATCAGCAAAAGCCACTTGGTTAGTGGTGGCCGGTGCATCTGAACTGTGCTTCCCATGCCGCGAAAATAGACCAAGGCCTTTTTTAGCCAAGAATTTTCCCCCAGCCATAGGGGCAAACGCAACGGTAGCAGTGGCGCCCACAAAAACGCTTCCGACACCCTTGAAGAACCCTTTGGTGGATGTCATCAGGCCACCAGAGGAATCAAGATGCTCTGTTAGCCCTTTAAACTCGGCAGCATTTTCAACAAACGCCACGTGAAGGAATATTGTGCCAGAGGTTGTATCGCCCAGGGTTGCCGTAAAATCAGCAAGCATTGAATCTGAAACAGCGTCGGGAGCAATGTCACGATAAATTGCCTGTGCATTTCCCGATGGCTGATTCTTCTTGAACGTGCTCTCAAAAATCATTTGTAACAATGGCATAGAAATGGTGCCAAGATGAACAATCGAATCAACTCGATTCCAATCGAAAACTTCAAAGCCAAGGATGGAATATCTTAATGACCGAACTGGAAGGACAAATCGTTCGTTCCATTCTGGATTTAGGCTCTTTTTTATCACTGAAGTCTTTCCCAACTCGATGCCATTGAGCTTGATAAGCGAGAATGGATCGGAGGTTCCCCCGGAATCGACGGCTTTAAGATTGGCAGCCGATTGTATTCTCAACACAATATAGCCGGGAACCTCTTCTGAAGATACGAAGGACAAAAGCTCATTGAGTAGTTCGGTGGTACTTGCATTTTTGCAATAGTCGATATCCAAAGGCCTATAGTTAATTTCCAAACAAATTCCAGGCACCGAAGATGAGGGGTCGAAAAAGTTGGGATCAAAGGTCGAAAAAGGCCAAACTTCACCGATTTCCGTTGTGACGCCTGCAGAGTTATCTTTCTTTGCGGGGGCAGCAGAATTTTGCTTGGAAATGATATCGACAATAGGTATGCGAACACTGCCAAGATCTGGTCGACTTGTGTATTTTTTGGCCTTCTTGGACACGCAATTGAGAGACAAAGAAAGCGCAGAGTTTTGAGAGTCAACAACAATCCATTCAAAGGACTCTTTCCATTCAAGCTGCTTAGATGATGATGAAAGCTTTTTGGCTCCCGAAGAAATAAGCTCCTCAATGACACTTTCGGATGCTGCACTGCCACCAACGAGTTTCATTACGTTAACAAGAGTAGATGGTCTGATCGGATCTCCAGAATCAACAAATCCGGAGGTTCTCAATATTTTGACCCGCAAAATTCCAACAGAATGAGTCGGCATGATCGGTAACTCTGGGCGAAGCACGGGCCAGTAGGCCAATTCAATACGAAGTCGACAGTAGTCTGCGGATTCCAGCGTCTTCAAAGTGAGCCAATGGTTTAAATACACAGCTGGATCGTTCATAACGTCTTCAATTTTCAGGCTACAAGACGCCAAAAGCAGGTCACCGCTCTTTGAACCACCGTCACTTCTTCCCTTTGCAGCGGATAAAAAGGCTTTTGATCCGGATTCAAAAAGCTCAAATGTGAAGGTGCCATCCATGTTCTTTATAAAGGCCCACGCACCATCTAGCCAAATCAGCCGAGGTGGTGCTCCACCGGTGTCACTTAGTGAAATGGATCGGGTTGAAATAAGAGGCTCTGTGCCCCCAGAAGAGCCCTTGGGGCCTCCAAGGAATGCCTTAACGTAAAAGTTGCTTCCAATGCTGTTGGCCGCTGAAAATCCATCTGCTTCAAGAACAGTCAAATGTGCAAGTCCAACGGAAGGAGTACGAGAAAGCGATCCAGATTCGCCACCAACCGCCTCCAATTCCAACGATTCTGCATCTTCAAGAGACGTTATCGGATCCCAGGTATAGGTAATTCGGACCTTTCCACTGGAACTTTTGTTAAGCTGGAACCAGTCATCATCGAGCGTAGTATCTGTTTGAAGAAGAGTATCGGAAAGAGGAAGGACAAGTTCACCAACCAAGGAGGGGCCAGAAAAGTCGCGTTCTTCTCTGATTTGGATCCACAAAGAAGACAAAGAGGCGTCTTTAACGAAGGTTTTAATTTTCTGAGACCAGATTGGCGAGTTGGTCTTCTTTTTTGTGCGAGTACGAAAATAGGCTGAAGACGGAATATTGGCAAATGAATCCAACTTCAGCTTGCTACTGTGATCCTCAGAAGTTTCAAACAAATGCGATGGAACAATTGCGCCCTCGGCATACAAATTCATTGCCTTTGCGTGGGTAGATTTTTTTGGTGTCAACTCGATGGCCTGATGAAATGCAATATCAATGATTCCTGCGCCCTCGGTGTGCTCAACAAGATCTTTTTCCTCTGGAGAGATCCAGCTAACAGTAGGAAAGAAAGCTACCGAATACTTGAGCTCTCCCTTTACCAATGACGGTTTATCAGGAGCAAGGGAAAAATAGGGTGCCCATCCGGTAAAATAAAAGCTTTCCACATTTTTTCCCTTTTCTTTTTTCTCTTTAAAATCGTTCAAAATGGCTTGGATATCAAGTTTGAGCTCGCCAAGGGGAACCTCTTTGGAAACTAAAGAGGAAGCGTGGATCACTCGAAAGCTAACTTGAGACTTATCATTGGGAAGCAGAATCCAAAATGTTTCACCCCAAAGCGGATCTTGCTGGTCAACAAGCTCTTTGGTATGGGCAGTTTCAATGCCATTGACAATGATTCTGACAAAAGGATCGACTGTGCCCATGTATTCATTTGTCTTGGGGATTTTAGCACCAATAATTCCGATACAAAGAACCCCAACCGGCTTTTGGCTTGAAATTATGGCACCATTAACGATTTCATCAACATTGAGGGTAATGCAATTTGGAGTCACCGCTAGCTCGGAAGAAACAGAGTCGATCATTGAGTTGATAAACGAATGAAGCCCCGGAAGGTCCATGATATCAAGGCTTTTCAAAGGCTTAAGCACGAAATCTACCTTTGGAGGGCTCATCAAAGAAATTTGGGCAATTTTAACGACCGGAGGAGCAGGCATCAGCTTGAGTTGAATCCTTGCATGCACCTCGACACTAATGTTTTCCACTAGAATTGGAACATCAACACCAACTAAGGAAGAGCCGAAACGGGCTGCAAGGACGATTTGAGACGACCATTTCCGATGGGCAACGCCCCGTCTCAAAGGATACATCACGTCCTCTGTGGAGCGGCGAGGTACAAATGCCAGTCGTATTTCGAAATGAATGACATCGTCGGGCGTATCCGGGTACCGCCGAAACCCAAGGATTACAGGAGGCTCACTTCCCAGAGTAAAGGTGGTGAGTTTAAGTGCACTCAAAAAGGAAGGACAGGCATCTTCAAGAGCCTCATTGACAGTATCGATCAAGGTTGCAGAAAGAACGGGCTCGTATACTCCCCAAATTCGGCCTACAATGTAATTGATCCATTCCGCAGACTCCTCATGTGAGGAAATCGAATTTTTGGCTGCTTCTCTGCGTAACGCAAACAGTTCAAGTTCAGCAAATCGGTTGACACGCCTTTTATACAGTACAACCATCGATGAAAGTGTACCTACAAGCCACAGGAAATGGAAGTTATAATGTCCCAATAGCCAAGTGACGATCAAGTAAAAGATCAGCAAGCATGGGATTTCAAATTTGTCGATCATTGTGGGCATACTTTTTGCAGCATGGCCACTTTTTTGAACAGCCTTATTTGCCTGAATGGCAAGTGGGTTTATTGGTGGCGCATTAATTAGCTCCTCAAGCTCCTCCACCTTTTTGTCCCGAATTTTTTTCTCTTCTGGGGTGAGATTTTTCTGTAGAAATTGTTTCTTTTCCTCTTTTGGGATGTGCAGCATAAAACAGAATAAGCTTTTGAGATCACTTTATCTATCATCATTTATTTATAGCCAAGGCACATGATTGGATTTTCATTGTAACCAATGGACTTTTGAAACTTTATTTAAAATTAATTTAAAACCAGGCCCAATTCCATTTCAAATTAATTTAAAATTTAATCTCAGCAAAGATATACTTTGTTCGATGAGCGAGGAACCCGAACATGAGATTGGACCAATGCCTAAAAATGCACAGGAAGAGCACAAAATCAGAAAAATACCGGGCAAAAACAGCACAGAGCCATTAGCAAGCACAGAGCCATTAGCAAACACAGGACCATTAGCAAACACAGGGCCATTAGCAAACACAGGGCCATTAGCAAACACTCCGCATGCATCTTCTTCACAACAGGGATCCCTTGAGACGCAGCAAAATCCCAAAAAACCGAAGTCATCTGCAGCCTTGTCACCAGCCATAAAATTTGACTTGGAACAACTGCCGAATTCGAAAAGATATGAAAAGAGCTATCTTCACAGGGATAACGTTACGTTGGTTCTAATTACCCCGTACTATGCTTGCTGTTCTAACTTTTAGTGAGACCGATTTTCTCATTACGGCATCTATTGATGGGATTGTTAAATTCTGGGTCAAGGCAGAAAAGGGGATTGAATTTGTAAAAGCATTTAAATCTCACGCCGGCCCCGTGGGAAGACTCGCAACCACCAAAGACGGGCTTTACTTGGCCACAATTGCAGTTCCTTCGGCAAAGGATGGCACCCTTAAATTGTATGATGTTGTAAATTTCGACATGTACCAAAGTGTCCCGGTCTCGTTTACGCCCCTCGCGTTAGCCTGGTGTTCTTTCAAGGCGTTTCTTTCGGCAAATATTATTTTATCTTCCGCTGAAAATACAAATGTATTTGTCATTGATTCAAAGTCAGGTAGCCTGCTTCATACGATTTGTCTTGGCTCGTTGCATTGTTCCCCAATTGAACTCCTGGAATTCAATCCCAAATTTGATGCTATGCTGTCTTCAGATATTAAACACGGTGTCTCCTTCTGGGGAATCGATTTAAATTACAACCCAGCCATATCGGCCAACTCGCTTTTTGCTACCAAATCCCAAACGGACTTTGGAGTTTTTGACAAAAAGCAAAGCCATATTTTGTCGATTACGTTTTCGCCGGACTATGGCAGGTTTGTTATCATGGATTCAAAGAGACAAATCCGTATCTTTTGTAGCAAGTCTTGTCGGATTACCCATCAATTCGACGAGAGCTTAGAAAGTGCCTCTCGCCTACGCGACCTAGCATTCAAAAGGAAGGATAACCCTAACCCCCAAATACTCCCCTATCTAGTGGAACAGTCTGATTTTGATAAACGTCTTTGTTTGGAAAAGGACATCGATGGCCAAGTTGGATTGGCACTGGCCATACAAGACCACTCCACGCTGAATTCTCTTCGTCGAAATTGCGTTTTCAATGCAACAGGCACTCTTCTTCTATTTCCGACTCTGTTTGGAATTAAAGTTGTGCATTTGGAATCCTCCTCCCTATTGTCCGTAATCGGTATGGAAGATGCAGGTGCTTGTCGCTATTCATGTGTGGCCCTTTTCCAAGGCACTTGCTCCAAATATTCGAATACAAATTCCATCAAAAAGGCACTTCCAAGCACGGACATGTTGGCATCCGATAACCCTGTTTTGAAGGACATGTTTTTGCCTCCCGATCCTGTTTTATTTGCAACGATGTATAGAAAATCAAGATTTGTCTTGCTTTCAACAAGGCCGCCAGTGAAGCTGTAATGTGTCGCCCATGTAATTTTCCATGTAGATCCGAGCGAGATGTTATGAATGAAAAGGCCATCCGGGATGAGCATAAGGTAGAGGTGAAAGCACTTCCATATGAGGAGGATCCATCTCTCCTTGCAACGGCAAAGGGGAGAAAAATCGCTCTCATATACACCAACCTTGGCGAATTTCAGTTTGAGCTTTTCCAGGCTGAGGCGCCAAAGGCTGTCGAAAATTTCATTTACCTTTCCAGGCGAGGGTATTATGACAATGTGATATTCCATCGCATCATTAACGGGTTTATGATCCAAACAGGCGACCCAGCAGGTTGTTTCCCCTACACCACTCATGCCTAGGTGATGGAACCGGAGGGGCATCCAAATGGAACCGAAATTTCGAAGATGAAATTGTGCCCGCTTTGAGGCACGATAAACCCTACACCGTTAGCATGGCCAATTCGGGGCCCAATTCCAACGGTAGGCCATTTCATTTGATTTGATCCCTTGTTTAGGGTCCCAATTTTTTGTGACAACCATTGCTTGTCCTTGGCTGGACGGCAAGCACACCATATTTGGGCGATGCATTTCCGGAATGGACACCATTCATAAGATTGAGAAAACCCCTGTAAACAAGTATGACCGACCAACGAAAGAGGTGCATATCATCGGCATCGACATCAAGACAGACGCCGGCCATCGAGAATAAATATTTATTGGCGTTTATATTTCGTCGTCAGAGTCTCGGTCAGAGCGGTCGTGGTTGTTCGATCTATGGTTGTTGTTTGGGGAGACCTTTTTAAAAATGCCTTGGATTGAGCGAATTCAGCGATACCTGAAAGGGAAATCCTTTTCTCCAACTGGCCGGTGGTAAATGCGGTTGTTCCGCCCAGTTCATCGAATCCGATGATCCTACCCGTGTCAATGGTGCAGAAATAGAATACCTGTCCGTCCGAATACCGTTTAAAAATACATCCAGACATGGAAGCACCTTGATTGCTAGCTTTTGCGTCAGAAAGGGCGCATCCAGCACATCCATACGAGCCCATCGGATCATTGGATGAAGAGCCGCTAGTTTCTTTCAAAACAATTGATGCCAAATCGAATACCTTCAAATGGCAGTCTAAAACTTCACAGGTTTTGAATGAAGGCAGAAAAAAGTGGATGATAACCAGGGGCTCCTTTGTGGTCCACTCGAAAACCTCGGCCTCGTTTTGAGCAGAATGCAAATATCCGTAATGAGGCATGCTGCTGTCTTTCACTGGCTTGAGGACAGATTGCTGAAGCTCCTTCAGCCTTCGAAGGCGGTATTCACAAAAGAAAGAATCGTTTTCAGCAGAAAGGTTTTCCAGCTCCAAATCCAAACAGCACTCATCGCTATCAGAACGCGTCATTGGGCAAATTAAAGATTAAATTTTATTTAATGTACGAGGCTCCGCGTAACTACTGAAAAATTGTGGAAAGGCCCAGTGGTTCGTTTAAATCGCTCAGCGAAGTACTGGAGGATGGAGCGGTGGAGCTCAAGCCTGACCCGGCGTACAACAAATGCGGTCTCTTATTTCTGGGTGCTTGAGCAAGATATGGGAGCGAACTTCCAAGAGCCTTTATTGTGGAGGCGTCGTCATCAAGTTTGTAAAGACTGCTAGCTTTTACGCCAGTGATTGGCTTGAGAAAGTTTTTCAAAAGACTTTTTTTCTTCTTTAAATCATCTGTCAGGTAGAATTCGTTGATAAAACAAGTGAAAGCTTCAGAAACGACCCCGCCAAATAGTTGCTTCAAGAGCACGTCCTCAAATTGAGGCTTGCAATTGGTTGCCAAAGCGACAATTAAAGAAATGTTGGATTCGTGGTTTTCCGCGTGATAACCTTCATTCAAAAGCCGTAATGTTTCCAATAACATTTCGTTGCCTAGGAATTCGGAGAATTCCGAATATCCAGCAAGCATCGCCACGATACGTTGGCTGATATTGATAGCCTTGTCACATGAGACGGAATCCTTCCACCTCATCATCAAAAGCAGAGATCGAAGCATTGGAGAATAAATATCCTATGGTAAGTAATTCTATCACACAGGATACCTTGTTTTGGAAAATAAATTGCAGCAAAGGCGTTGCATTTTCTAGGGAATGCGTTTTCGAAACCAAAGATTGGCGCTCCGAAATGGGGACAAAAATATTGAACAAATAAGTGGAAAACGAATGACTGGCTTGGCGAAGCAACCGCTCAAACAGCAAATTTTCCGATATCGAGGCATCGTCTGTTTCAACATCGCTTACCAACAAAAGCTCTATGGATGACGAAGAAAGCTTCCCATAAACGTCCCATTGAGAGGAGAGAAATTCCCCAACATAAGAGGCCAATTGAGGTACCCAAGACGCTAGAAAAGCCCTGTATTCGCTTTCTGGGCAATTGATGGTGCAAGGCTCGGCCACAAGTAAAAGAAAGTACTTTATAAATCTCAGCTGCATCGACGAAAAGTCTTGGAATAAAGAGGACACGAAAAGGGAGATCGGTATTTTCTGATAAAATAGCGCCCCATACTGGGATGCCGTGCCGATGATGGAATACGAGCATTGTCGGATATTATTCAGCCAAATACGAATGGAAGTTTCAAGTGCTTCCAGGGGCATAATTTCATCTTCGCTTCGGGAGTATTTTGAGCCAGAAAGAAACACCCTCTTCTCCTCCTTTGATAAGTCGAGAAGAACATTTAAGCGGGAACGTTTTTCGATATGTATTGATCTCCAAACATCTGCATTCCAGATGGAATGCAAATAGCCGATGACTTTCAGAACTCTGGGAATGATAAGTTCGACAAGAATTGTCGAAGCTTGCAACGTTTGAGGAGCAATATGAATCAAAGCAGACGAAGAAGGTACCAAAGAAGACGGCAAAAGCCTTTTTAGAACCACCAAAGAAACGTTGCATAAGTATAAAAGAGAATTCCTGGAACTCTCCGAATACTCCAATCTGCCCTTTAAAGAGGACGGGTTATTGACGATCTCATCCAACAAAAAAGTGGTTAGGCCGCATGACTCCACGAACGCCTCGAAATTTTCCAAAAGATGCCCAACAACCGCATTGTTGCTCCATTCTTGAATGATCGGCAAAAAGACAAATTCGTAGCACTTTTCTCTATCGATGTCCGTTCCGGCTTCCTGAACGATGATAAGAAGGAATTCGATCAACGAAGCCTTTTCAGACAATCCCAGTGGGCTATCTGAAGCAAGAAGAGTCTGGATTTGCCGCGAAATCGTGCCAAAATACCGTATCAGTTGAGACGAAAATCCAACGGCAAGCTTAACCAGCCCCGTTGCTGCCCGGCGTTTGAGATTGATAATTGAATCCCGATCGCCAGAAACAGTTAACGAGATCAAAGGAACAAGATAGTTATATACAGTGATGATGTTTTCCAGGTTACATTTTAAGAACAGGCAGCAAGAAACAATGGCCTCGACAACCTTTGTCAGACACAGCGGATCGGGCCGATTGAACGAAAGCAAAATGGACAATACAGAGTGGAATTTTGAAACCAGAGACGCCCTGACGCCGCCCTCAGAGGGCTCCTTGAAACAGCCATTGATGTCCCCAATTGACATCAAAATGGCATCCATCACACTTACGATGGACTCTAAATTCATGTAGTATTTTGATGAAAATGAGCAAACACGATTTCCCTGTTTTCCCTCGCCAATGAGGGCATCGTAGTTTAGCTGAGAAAAATTTTCCACTGCAGAAACGACTAGCAACAACATATCCAAAGGCTACCCCATTAGCAATTCAAAAAACCTGCCTTTACTCGGGAAATGCCTCTGATCACATCAAGATACCTACTCTTGGCGCATGAAAGGAAGATTGCGTATTCCTCTTGATTGTCAAAATCTAGCTCATAAAATCTCTTTTGGTTTGAGTTCTTAAATGAATGCATTTCTGCAGATTGAAGCACTTTGTTCGTGATAACATCTATAAGCTGTGCAATGTTAGAGAAAAAGGTATTGTTTTTGTATAGTTTCTCGTGTTTAAACGCGTTCAGCCAAAAAGAAATCGTCATCGATGAAATATAATCGCTATCACTTCCCAGTAGCATTAAAACGATTTTCAAATACTCCAAAAAGGTCCTTTCATCGGCCAAAATGGATTTCTTCCCGCAAAGCTGATGGGTTCCAAACTCGCAAACGAATTCTGAAATACACTTCACCAACTCATAGTTAGTTCCGGAAAATGGATCTCCCAATAAAGAGGCGGTAAATGAGAGAAAGTCTGCAAATCGGTCCATGATAGGTCTCCATATTGATATCTGTTCTTCAACTTGTCCAGGGGATTTTTTCACAAGCACATTAAGAACCTCAACAACTCCCATAAATATCTTTTCATCATTAGATAGCCACATGGACAAGTACTGTGTAAAAGATGTCTGGACCACTAAAGACAGCGGGATAAATTCGGCAAATGCCGTGCACAGCTTAAGGCCTGTAATGAAAAGAGCCTTGGGCGCTGATGAAGAGGAGCCCGAAGAAAGCGCGCCAGTAGACTCCCCTTTGGATTCCATTAATTGACCGTATTTGGAGATGATGAAATTTACGAATGATGGCCAAAAAACGCGAGACTGGTTGACAATGGCTGACTTCAAATCAAATTTTCTGCAGTCAGACATGTGCGGATCAACAAAAATAAAAACTTCCTCGATCAAGTGCGTTATTATCAGCAGTGACAGCTCCATGTGAATGTACTTGAAAGTTAAAAAAGCATACCAACCTGAGCAGAACTCATCAACGACTCCAGCATTGGCCAAAGCTCCGGCCAATTTTGTGGCCACATTCTGACAGCCACAGAAACGGCAATTTTCGATATTTTTTCCTTAATAGGATATGGTTCTTCTCCGAAGCCGCCCTTCATTTGTGATAAAAGAAGTGTAACAATTTGGTCTCGTAGCGCGAGCTGTTGCGTAAAATTCCAGTTGTTCCATTGCGTATTGAGAAAGTGCTCAATTACATGGCAACCAAAGAGCCTTAGATTTAGCGGAAGGTCATTTTTGCAAGATATCAATTGAATGCTAACGGAGAGAGCCTGGTCAGATTCTTTGAGCGACTGCAAGAACTATCGTGGAATGAACATCATAACACTCACCGACTCTGAGCGTTTCCTATCTACAATTGTTGCCTTTGGATCCAAGATTATATCAAGAGCCTTATTTATTGGAGAAACTACAAATAAGAATAAATTGCCAACCTTGGGATAAGGCGACATCCATGCCAAAAATTAAAAAGTTAAAATTTAAACGACTTTTATGGCTATTTGTCGCCATTTATGGGAATTTACGTGAGATGGCGAGCATGTGGGCTCAAATGCATTGTAAGGACGGGGCTAAATGTTGACAATAAACTTGATTTCTGAATGCGCCGCATTAGGAGTCTCTTGCAATATATTTTGATTCAGAGTCCTCTCTCGACTCCGATGGTGGTATTTTAGTTTGCAAGCTTAAAAATCATCTGAATAATGGATGGCTCTAAAGCCCTCTACTTGCCAATAATTTTACGCGTCTTTAGGGTCCATTTTACGCGTCTTTAGGGTCCATTTTCCACCAAAGGAAATAGGTCACTAAGACATTTGATCAAACAAAGCCAGGCTGATGCTCACTACAGCTCGGGCATTTGGAGTTTAATCTTGAAACTATCATGTCCTCTAATTCTAGCTCGATGCCATCGATAGATGGCCGTCACTTCTCAATTATAGAGAGGAAACATCCACCATGCATCGGCTGCAAGTTGCTTCTCAACAATGTGTGAGCTGCGTATACTTAAAAGCGGAGCAGCCCTTCATTCACAGCCTTCCATCGAAGCAATGCAGCGTTTCAACGTCGTTTAAAGTCTAAGGCTAGGGCTGTCTATAACTAGAGGTCATGATGAGGCTTAATTTTAAAAAATTACATCACTTTGAAGGGATTCACCAAGAATACGCTCGATATGCAGTAAGATTCAATTGGTTCCTTCGAAATAAAATGTAGCAGGGGCATGGACGAGCAACCGAGCTAGAATTGGGATTCGAGCTATAAAAACACTTTATTTATGTGCCCCAGACATCAAAATGTTGCGGCGTGGGTCAGAAAAGGAGCGATAGTCATCATTGCAATGGCATAAGAAAGACTAATCGTATCCATCATCATTCCAAAAATGAAATCCCGTGCAATTGAAATTAACCCCAGCCTGTGCAATTAAATTAAAGTGCAATTCGTTTATGTTTTAAATTAAAATTAGGGTTAAACCTGTGGATCCTCAAAGGAGCAGCATGAAGAGTCTGCTAAAATGATTAAAAAAGCTTTTTTGATACCTGCATTTTCATCATCTTCTTCTTCGTCGTCATATTCGTCATTGCCAGTATGTCGACCACCATTGACACCATCAGAATCACTATTTTCTAGCATTTGATTATCATTAGATCCAGCATTCAATTCGGTCCTCCTGAGGTCGCGGAGGTAGATATCTTTTCCAGAACAGAAGCCCTCCTGCACCTGAAATAGAGTGAGAGCCAGGCGAGGGCCCGTCTCCACAAGATGCAGCTTTCTTGTAGCCTTTTTCTTTTTTGAAAGCTTCAATTCGGCAGAAACGCCCTGGTCGGTGGGATCCTTTTTTGCGGCTGCAATATTCCTTGAAATTAGAGTGATGGCTTACTCAAGAACAAAATCGGCCAAATCTTTGCCGGCTTCAATGATTTCTGAAATGTTTTTTTCTGCTTTTGACAGGATTTCTCGTATCGATGATTCTGGATCCCTCACCATGATTTTATATTGGCGGATCTGGATTTGATCCTGCTTTGGATGATAACTAAACAAAAGCACGCGCTTCGCTTGCGATAATTGCGCCTAACCCTGTCAAAAATGGAGCGACTTACATGTGAAGAGAAATTTGATGGGGGGAACAAATTTTTGAGGAAGGTTTCACAGAGCACCAAATGGCTTTCGGGGTTCTCTCTTTCAAAGCCATCGAAAATAACAAGCGGGGAGAGCGAAACTGCATTTCCAAGAGACACCGGATGTGGCATGCTGTTGAAAACATCCTTCATCAAAGAATACGAGTCGATGTTAAAATAAAGGGTCGGCCCTTGTGAAAAGCGTGCCATTCTAAGCACCGAGTTGAAAAGGGTCTGCGAAAAAAAGAGGCAATTTGTAACGTTCAGTTGGCTACACACGGCCATATAGTCCTTGATTTTGGTTGTTTTTTTCTCGACCAGATTGATGGCGGTTCGGGGACTCATCATTGTGCGAAAGTTGAGCACCAACTCTGCGAGCAGCGGGCTTTGAACAGAGCCAAGTTTTACAACAAACGAGGAAGGGCCTTCGCTGTTGTTTTTTGTGTGCTCTTGCGACTGTACAGCTGAAGCCTGACGCTGTCTCTTGTTTTTTTTCCTCTAAAAATAAAAATCAAAAAGACACAACATTTCGGGCCATAGGTACAGTACAAAGGAATTAAAAATAAAAATAAAATAAAATTATTTATTTAATCATTCGTCGGCATCGATGGGGCCGGCGGCCTTTGGCTTTGGACCCCCCGCGGGCTTGCTCATCACAATGGAGTCTATACGCAGAATTGAAAGCGCAGCATCGACCGCAAGATGCAATGCAGATGCCTTTGTTGCATAAAGATCCATGATCTGGGCATCAAGCACATCTAGGGTGCCATTTTGCTGTCCAAGCGATTCCACATCTACACCGATGGATCGCTGACCTGCCTCATGGGCAGCGGAAAGCTGCGCGAGAATCTGCAAATGGTCAAGCCCGCTATTTTCGCAAAGGATTTTGGGGATCGCCTCCAGGGCCTGGCCAAACTTTTTGATGCCATATTGAGTGAGACCTGGAATGGCTACTGCCATGTTTTGCAAATATATGGAGAGAGCCATCTCGGTTGCCCCTGCACCAGGTAGCAACCGGCCATCCTTGGTAAGCGATTTTACAACATTTACACCATCATCAATGGCTCGTTCCACGTCATCCAAGAAATTCAGTGTGGACCCTCTTAGAACTATCGAAGCGATCCTGGAGGTGGAATCTAAAAGCTTAGTAAAAGAGGATTCCATACCGCTCTTGAAAATTGTGCATAAATCGGAGCCAATTTCAATCGTTTCAACCAGGTCGCAATATCCCATCTCCTCGGCCATAGGGGCACCCTATTGATTACAAACGATCTCTATACAAGTCTGGCAAGGGCGGTAGCCCCAGTGGCGCGACATAGTCTTTGAAGGTCAAACTTTGAGGCAATTCTGAAGGCAATAAGTCCATATTGATTGATAAAGTGAAGTGTGATGTCGCCAATTGTTCCGCCAGTAACGATCACTTTTACTCCGCTGTCCGAAATTTCTTTGACTTGGGCCTCGACAAGCTTTTCTTCTCCAGAGCTGAAGGAGATCAGCTCGGAGGCATTGCGAAGAAGAACAGTGCCTTTTGTCTCTGTCCTCCCAATGTCAAGCGGACACGAAAATATGGCTACTTTGGCATTTGTGGCTCGTTTAAGGCGACCTAGTGATAAATAAAATTTCCCACAAATTGATACTTTCTGGCTCTCTGTTGAAAACCATGCCATGGACCAGTGTAGAATCTGCAATGGAGCCTCCCATCACTTTAACAACCCTAATCGAGTCTACATTGAAGCTTTTCGGATTCTTCGACGGCATAATGGTAACGCATGCGTCAGCAATGAGTCCGGAGAGCAAATCCTCATATCCATACTAGGATGATAAGATTTAAGGCCACCCACCTGCTTGCTAGAAACGGAAGATTTAATTGCAAAAATTAAATCCTGCTTTGTGAAGGTCGAAATAGTTTGAATGACAAGTTCTGCAATGTAAAGTTTTTGTGTGAGATGATTACCTTTCATGTGCAAAGAAGCCAATTCAAATGCCCTCTCATATCCATCGATAATGTCGCTTGGATGAATTCCAATTGAAATCAGCTCTTCGGCCTTTTTTAGCAATTCACCAGCAAAGACAAGAACAAAATTGGTTTGGTCGCCATTCTAGTCGTCAGGATGAACCCTACCTCTTGTTCTTGCTGTTGCGACGCCATGACCAACAGCTTGGCTGCTGGATGCACAACATCAAGCTCTCTGATAATTGTCGCTGCATCATTGGTAACGAAAAGCTTTTCCAGCTGATTGACGATAAGTTTGTTCATTCCTGCACGATGAAGCGGATGAACATACCGTGCGGCCCAAACGAGGTCCTAGTAATTCTGCACAAATCTTGGCACGCCGAAATGTTACGCAAAATGGCATCCTCAACATGCTATAGGAATGTGGTTGAGCGCACAACGACATACCTTATATCCTTCCTTGAGGAGTGTCGTGAATGAATTGGACTTTCCAACTTGCAACGCCATTTAAAAATATCGTGAATTTACGCTTTATGCAAATACTGGCATTTTAAATTTTAGTTTACAATTTAATTATAGACGGTTTTCAGGTAAAAGTCAATATCTTCAATGGCATTTTCCAATGCCAATGCCTCATCACAATCCTCGCCACCATTTAAGATGACATCCCGCAGCGAACTTTCCAGCAATAGACGCTGCTCGATAAGCACGTCCTTTTTCAGTGGATCCAGCAGCAGCTTCTCGTCTTCTTGGTTGATAATTAATTTGACCCCTTGTTTGAGGGCCGAATTTTTTGTTTCCTCCTGTTCTTTTCTTTTATTGTCCTGATAGCTTTCTTCTTTGATTTTTGCATCTTTTACTTGATCTGGATAGGGGAGGGTGGAAATACTCTTGCAATACATTTGCTGTTCTTGTTGGATATTTCGAATAATAATCAGTAGTTGAAGGTGTAACGACCCTATCTCTGTGCTGCCCATTTTCTCCATCATCTGCTGGATCTGCTCAATACCATCCATCATCTCTTTTCGGATCAGAATGCAATTGGTCATCTCTTCTTGGCCACTTGTGGCACTATTCATGATGTTTGACGCTATTTTTTACCTGATGTTTTGCAAGTGAGCAATGTAATTTTTCTTGATATCTTCAATATCTTGCCTAATCTTCCTGCTGCTCTCGTATAGAGATATCAATGGGAGAAGTAGATCCCGATCAAAAAGATATTGAACGATAAACATGTTGCAAGTGCTGCATGTTCGAATTGGATAAGAGATCGGCTTTTTTTTCAAAAATAACGAACAATTGTTGCAAATGGACTTGCCGCACACTTTACAGTGGTATCTTTTTAAAAAGTCGACAAGCGAATAAAAAGGCCTCAAGCAGCCCTTACATGATGCATCTTTTTCTTCGATATTTCGCGGCTCAAGAAGCAACATGTTTGCCTTTTTCAAATCTCTCACATCCATTTCCTTCAAATTCGCCTCTGAAAAGCAATGCAAAATCTAATTTTAAACATGGAACGCCCACATCTTCGTAGCTTTGAATTATCTCCTCAATTGGGTCAGATAAGGCAATGTGTGTCTCGTCTTGAAAATGGCGTTGTGATTTGTATTTTTCCCTGAGCCGGGAAAAGTCTTCCATCTTTGAAACCATAACTCCGGGCATAAAAAACGTGCTAACCGAACCTTATTTCAGTTTTCAAAGCTTACCTTTGTTGAAATTGAAAACACGATTTACACACATCTTTAAACGTACCAATGAAAGGGTCGTATTGCTCAGAGAGATCAAGACGAAGTTCCCATTCGCCCCAGTGCTTGCCGCAGAAAATATGTGCACATCTATTGATTAAAACGGGCCAAAAATGGCTTACTTTGGACAACTGTACTTGCCCGAGATGAAGGAAAAAGCTACCGTGCATGTGGGGAAGTTGCATAAAAATGGAGAATATAAAAATTTGCCACTCATCGTTCAGAGGATCGGTTGATGGTTTTCAGCAGAATCAATAAATTGCAAAAATTGGTCGCCAGGGCCACTAAACATAAAGATTCCAAAATTGTAAAAACGATCAAATGTAATGCCATTTTAACGCCTCCCTCCCCCCTTTTATAAATAAAGCCAATTGTTGCCTCTGAATGCAGCAGGTGTAACATAGATTTACACTATTTTGGAAAGCAGGCACAGACATTTCATGTATATATGAATAGCTACCAGCTAAAGTTTGCACCTAACCCTAAATATCACATGCGCAGGTAAATTGTGAATCGTGACTGTCCACTTTAAAAGGAACTCACACTTTTATCAAATTGCACATATTTTTTAAATGACAAAAAGATCAGTTCTCACGAATAGCAGTCACGATGCTCACAAAAGTGAGCATGCAATTTCTTCCCAATGCCCATCTCCACTTTCACTGATTAAAGATTCGAAATCGTCTAAACTAAAAGTTGTGTGCGGTAGCTAACTTTCTGTTATTTCTAGTTATGGTTGGGCTTCCCGCCAGGGGAAAGACATTTATGGCAAGAAAGTTATGCCGCTATCTTTCATGGCTCGGCTATTCGGCAGCAACATTCAATGTTGGTAACTATAGAAGGGGGCAAGCCGGCCCGAGCGTACACCATTCCTTTTTCGATCCGGAGAATGAGGAAGGGGTAGTTTCGCGAAAAAAAGCGGCAGAAGCGGCCCTCAATTCACTTGCTGCCTGGTTGAACGAAGAAGACTCGATCGGCCAATGTATGCAGAGCCTTTCCTAATGATAGCGTTTTATTCGAACGAAAATGACCTATCCTTTGTGCTGGCCGAGTCTATTGGCAAAGTGGCCATTTACGATGCCACCAATTCTACTCGCGATAGGCGACTTTGGATTGTAGATCAAGTTTTGAAGCTTAAAGCTGCCTCTTCTTCTTCACAAATCCTTTTCATAGAAAGTGTTTGCAATGACCTTGGCATTGTTAACTCCAACATCATACAAGTCAAGCTCTCTTCGCCAGACTATAAGGACTCGGCAGATCCTGAACAGGCGAAAATCGACTTTATTAGGCGAATAAAGCACTATGAAAATGCCTATGAGCCGCTCTCGGAGGAAGAATGGTCTTGCACTGGTAAGTTGTCCTTACCCAACCCAAGGAATCGATCCGCTACCTCCAATGATCAAGATCATTGATGTGGGTAAAGAAATTAAGCTCTCCAATTGCAAGTGGTATTGGCAGACAAGGGTCGCCTCTTACTTGATGAATCTCCACATAACGCCGAGGTGTATTTATATTTTTCGTGTACCTTTGATCAAATTTCATTCATCCTAGCATGGAGAATCCGAATTCAATCTACAGGGCCGAATCGGGGGCGATTCATCGCTCTCTGAAAACGGGATTCTATTTGCAAAAGCGCTTCCAGAATGGTTGCGAAACCACTTTGGCGTCAAAAACAACCTTACGGTACTTGCGGTCCTTTATATTTCCCAACCTTTTGGCATCATTTTCGTGATAAAAATTCTTGTTTTATTTATTCGATTTTGATGAAATAGGTTTGGACGTCCACTCTCAAGCGATGCATAGAGACCGCAGTGAACCTTAACTATCCAAAGCTTGCATGGAAAGCGTTGGACGAGCTCAATACAGGCATCTGTGATGGGATGCGCTATGAAGAAATAGAAACCATGTTCAGCAATGAATATTCCGCCAGAAATAAGAACAAGTTCTATTATCGATACCCGAACGGGGAATCCTATGCAGATCTTGTATTAAGGCTTGAACCAATCATAATTGAGCTTGAGAGGCAGAAGGATATTTTGGTGATCGGACATCAAGCCGTACTTCGAGCAATTGTTGCGTATTTTACGGGCGTCACACAAGAGCAATTGCCCTATGTAGTGATCCCATTGCATACGGTCTTAGAGCTGCGACCGATGACATACAACTGTGAGGTCATCGAGCATCATATTGGAATCCCCGCTGTAGATACGCACATAGACCGCATCAAACTACCTCTGAGGTAAATCCGTTGAAAGCTTTTTAAATTGAAGCATTTTACGATTAAATTTGAATTGAAAACTTGATGCTTTCCCAATGGCTTTTAAAATTACAATCCCAAAAATTACAATCCCAAAAGTTGGAGTCCTAAAAGTTGGAATTTAATTTCTTTTACCCTTAATAATGCACCCAGACATTGTCAAGTTCAAGTCCATCCACATTCGAAATGTCGTCATATTGGCCCACGTGGACCATGGTATAATGACACGGTTTTACTTTTTTAGGAAAAACGACGCTTACAGATAGTCTTCTCGCGCATCAGGGTCTTATTTCCCAATTCCAAGCCGGCCAGCTTCGCTACCTTGATTCGCTCCCGGAGGAACAAAGAAGGGGAATTACAATGAAATCAGCATGTGTGGCTTTAAAATATGCCCCAATAGCGGCCAGACTTTACCCGGTCGACAAGTTAACATATTTGAGAAGCTCTCTTGGGTCTGATCATCTCGCGTTGGATGCACTCTCCATTTCCGGCCCTGATTTAGGTTCTTCCAAAAGCCCTGGGAGCTATAATAATCTGAATAGGGACTCAAATGTCCCTGTCTCTTTGGTGTCCTCATCAAAGCATGATTCCGAGCACATACTTGTGCATCTGATAGATACGCCTGGCCATGTTGATTTTTACGGTCAAGTATATTGCTCAGCACAGCTTGCAGATGGGACTATCATCGCCGTAGATGTGTCCGAAGGAATTTGCGCCCAAACAATGGCGGCTTTTCATCTGGCATGGGACCTGCGATTGGTGCCTGTCTTGTTTTTGAACAAAATTGACCGACTTATTGTGGAGCTGCATCTTTCGCCTATGGAAATATTTAATCGTTTGCTACAGCTTCTAGAATCTGTCAATGCAACATGTAGCATTTTTCGCCATCAAACCCCATCATGCCCCCTTGATGTAGAAGAGGGCGATCCTTTCTATTTTGAGCCAAGAAAAGGAAATGTCCTTTTTGGATCGGCGTTGGACGGTTGGGCGTTTCGTTTGAATCTGTTTGCAAACTTGTTTTCTAAGAAAATTCCAACGCTTCCCAAACGCGAGCTAAATCAGAAGCTTTGGTCGGCGTCTTTTTTCTTGTCGAAAAGGCGCGAAATTCTTCCTGTTGAAAAGGGCGAAACTCCCCTTTTTGTTTCTCTTATTATGGAAAACATTTGCTCCGTTTATAAGGCCCTCCTTTTTGACGATGGTACAGAACAAATTCAAAAGATCTGTCAATCATTTTCGCTATCATTTACCCCGGCGTCCGTCAAGGATAGAAAAATGCTACTCCGAACAATATTCACGAGCTGGATTCCATTGGCTCCCTGTGTTTTTGATGCGATTGCTGACTCCATTCCTTCAGCTCATTCTCGAAGGGTGGGAATTTTTGGTGATCATTGCGAAAAGGGAGCTGGAACGACACTAGCATTCCTGGCAAAACCGATCATATACCCTGAACTGACTGAAGAACTCTTGAGGAGCAGTATCTGTGAATGGACACGTCCCACCATTCAAAACGGCTTAGAAAATGAGCACGAGTCTTCACTGACTGCCCATTCTTCTTGCCCTTTAGAAAAACTGGTGATGATGGGGCGACTATATTCTGGAGCCCTTTCTACCGCCTCTATTGGTGACATTTACTTTTCGTCATCAAATGCTATTGGGTTTGACGGGACCAAGTTTGACCGCCACACATTCAAGCTGGAGAAAGGCCGCTTCCGTCTCTACCAACTTATGGGGTCGAAGCTCATTGAGGTTGATTGTGTTCCCGAGGGAAACATCTTTGGTATCTCTGGAGTGTTAAGCGCAACAAAGGGCATCTTTGTCAAAAGTGGTACGCTTACATCTTTGCCCGTTGATGAAAAAATTCCGATCCATAGTTATTCCTGTCCTAGCAAAATGCCACTTTATCACAACGATGCTTCAAATTCTCTGCATGGCACACCTGATGATCATCAAACATCTTCGGCAATGATGGGTGTACCATTGATCAGTGTTTCTGTAGAGCCTACAACATCCCTACGTGATCTTACACAGCTGCAGTTTGCACTGCTGCTACTTTATCAAACCGATCCATCGATCAATGTCTCATTTACGGACATGGGTGAGTTGATCCTCAAAACTTGTGGAATGCTGCATTTAGAGCAATCTCTTAAAGAGCTCAAGTCGCTAGTAAGCTTTCCGATTTCAGTATCTGATCCCATCGTTCCGCTAGGTGAAACCATTGGCGATGCACAGACAACAAAACAGGTTCACCACATGCAAGAAAACTTTTCTGTTCTCGCATGTCTAAATCCCTCGTTTTTCAGGGACTTTTCCGATGTCTCTGCAAAACCGGATGCTTTGATTGAGACAACATGTGGCACGTACACACAAAATCGAATTTTTGATCCAAATTCTGGTGCTGAACCGGATCGTTGTAAATTGGTTGGTTGTGAGATGAACGACGCCATTTGCTCGTGTGTGCCCCTGAAAATGGAGGCAAGCATTGGCGATCAATTTTGCACATTGACGCTCAATGTCACTGTTGTCAAAAACAACACCTGCACACCAACACTTACGATTGACCCCAGTTGCGCAACGTATGAAGAGATTATTAAAAGGGCCTTTTCAATTGCCATCTCAAATGGCCCTTTATGCGGAGAGCGAGTTTATGGTGTTGGATTTTCCATTCTCCACCTTTGTCTCGATGGTCAGCATCTTTCCGATTTCGATAAAACATTGCTGTTTTCGCCGATACGCAAGATGCTTCATCTTGCCATTCTTCTTGCAGACCCAAAGCTGATGCAGGGATATAATGAAATTTCTATCCTGGTTCCAGGTTCGTCCCATTTCGATGTCCATGCCCTACTTTCTCCATTAAGATATTTGTCTTCTATATTGGGCACAATGTTTCACCATATTTTGTGTTTCCATATTTTGTTTCCCCATATTTTCGCTCCCTTTTGGTGCTAATTTTTATTTGTTGTAGGAGAATGGCTGGGTAAAGTATATGCGCTGATCAGCAAATCGGAGGGCGATATCATTGTGGGATCCGAATTTATCGCTGAGCGCAATTCATTTCACATACTCACGCACGTTCCGGTGCGGTTTTCAGCCGCTTTTGTTGATGGTACTGGAAGACCTATACCCAACCCTAACCCTATAGAATTGAGGTCAAAAACAGCCGGTGCCGCCTTTGTCAACATTTCGTATTTTGGGCTCAAAGCCATGAAGGGTTCTTTGCTTGTCTGCACAGATTTGATCGAAAATGACACTGCTGTCATGGACCATTCCTCCATACAACGAGAACTTGCCCAAAAAACCCGAATTAGAAAAGGACTGTTTGTTTCAACAAAGCTCACGCTTGATGGTGAAAAACAGCGAACGCTTAGGAGATGCTAACGCGATTGACATTGCATTCAAACGATTTGCAATGGTCCTTATATAAAAACGGCGTTTATATCGGCATTTATGCACCTCAGGCTCTTCGTATGGTGCCCTGAATGATGACCACACATGCCTTGAGCGTTACCTTCATCGATGTACGCCCTTAATTTCTTTAAATGCTCCGCAGCAAGCTCAATTTGGCCGCCATGCCATATGGTAATCTATTAAAGCAGTTTGATGTTCTTTCTAGCTATGAAGAAAGACTCATGGGAAAGCAAATGGTATCTGCCGATGAATCCAGGTTCCCAACTGATACGGAAGATTCCTCTGTTTTGGATGTGGAAAACATGTCCCTTTGAGAACGATCCATGTCTGTTGCCTTATCAATGGAGGAAGCGGAAAGCTTGGCTGCAAAGCTCTCAGACATGCTCAACGCCGTTTGCAGAGTCTCCTCCACTGCTGTCGAATCACGGGTACAAATATCCACACCTTCAATCCACGATTTGTATTCATTTTTGAGACGTTTGAATTCGATCTAGCATGCGGTTATGATCCAAAATATGTACCAGCGATTGAACCATCGAGTATGACGGCGGGGCGTCCGAAATCTTGCAAGATACTTTGGGGTAAGAAAGAGCAAATGGCGGGTAGTCTCCTTGTGAAGGATCCACTTGCACGCTATCACGCACATGCACAGAAAATGGCGTCTGCTTTTTGGAAATTATTTCATTTTCAAGCAGCGAGGGAACCTTCACACAAGAGGCAAATCCTGGGAACGTGGAATCGTCACCATCCTCTGCAGCGGGTGCAAGCGTGGCAAAGTCATTTCCTTTTTTGAGCACACATGTTGACCGACATTCAGAGCGTGGTTTGCCCCCAAATAAGGGCAGCTCTTTTTTTTCAGCTTCCACGTTTGGAAACTCGTCAGGACATGCTAAAAACTTCTAACATTAAAGGTGATCGCCATACAAGTCTTTCCGAAATATTTTCGGGCTTGAAAAAATGTTCATCCAGATCGGACCATTGCGACGTGTTGTACGCATGTATAATGGTGGCCGACTCTAGGGATAAGGTCGCGTCGTTTTTTTGATGGACATCTAGTTTCGAGCAAGATCGTCTCAAAGCAGCCCCTGGCGCAAAAGCACACGAGGACTCGTCCACAGGAGCCAGATATGAAACGCTTATATGAAACAATCTACATTGATGGTGTGAATTATGCAATACCCGTGAAGCGATCTTAGTGGATCCAGTGAGTGCCTTTTGACCGTGTCAACAAAATCATCCTTGTCAGAGCAGGGCTTTACTAGAGACATCAAACATGGGAAACAACAAACCTAGCGGCTTTAAAGTATACTTTTCGCCATTTTCGTGTGAAAGACCTATAATGGATAAGAAAACAGCGCACGGTATTAATTTTAGATGAGCGAAAACTAGCGAAAAGTACGTACCTGACACATGCAGCCTGAAGGCAGGCTTGAAAAATTCCTCGCAATCCACCATATCCGTCTTTAAGAAAAGGCTAGAAAGGGGAAGCAACCCACAGATTGACATTATCGATCTTATAAGCAAAGTGGCCTTTTTATAGATTGACGGTAGAGACTCCAGTTGCTCTTTGGAAGGCGAAATTGGGGCAAAATAAATTTCCCACTGTTCGAAGGGGATAAATTTTTCTGGCAAAATGTCCATGTAGAGTGCGCTTTTTCGGTCGGTCGTCATAAATTTTAGATTTGGCGACAATTCCCGCTGCCCATCTATGGCAGCAAGCATGGACTTTGTTGCATACGATGTGTCCGATTTCAATTCAATAAAGTAGCTTCCAAGCTCTTGCGACAGGGCTTCCAAAAAATGCTCCTCCGATAGTTCTTCTGCTCGCTTGCTAAAAATGGACGATGAGTTGATGTGGCAGTCTCCATTTTGGCCTAGTTTTCCTTCAGACGTTTTTCGCACAAGAGATTCTAAAGCCAGCTCCTCCATACAGGTGTAGTTAATTTCGAATCCAAAATATAAGCTAATTACCGGGGATGATTCGCTCGATAAATGCGGGGCGAAACAATGTCCAGCCGTCATCTCATTGAAGGGATTCAAAAGCTCGCTTCGGAAATCTTCATTTTCCGTGAGATCCAACTGGAACTAGGGCTATTAGCAAACCAGAACCAACCCATTTGTTGATATTTGTCATCAAATTATCAAATTCTTCCGAAATCGATCCGGATGTGTTTGAGAGCTTTAAAGATCTCCTTAATTCCCAAAGGATAGCCAATAAACGCGTAACTAATTTCTTGTGCAGTGCCTCGCAGGACGGGCTGCAGACTAAACGATACAGGATAAATGTGGACGAAAATACTTTGTAGAGCTGGTCTTTTTACAGCAGCTAGTCTTGGTGATATGCCCGCCGTAGATGCTGACGATGGCGATGACGCGGACGAGGAAAGTGAAGAGGATGGTGATGGTGAAGCGCTAGAAAATGTACAAAGCTCGCCCCGAGTTCCGATGAGGGAGTTTCGTGGGCCAGAGAAATACTTTTTAGATTCCTCTATAAATGGCCTGTCCTCATCCTTTGGGGAAGACGAGCCTGACCGCGCAGGTGGGCACATTCTCGATGCTTTCCCGTTAATTGGGATATTGGAGGACATTTCTTGCAAATAAGAAAATATTGTTACATGGTTGTGCTAAAGTTTATTCAAATTACTCCAAGTTGATAGATGTATGGAGCATGTATCGCTTTAATTGCTGTGCTGTGTGATCGTAGCAAGTGCTCAAAATATCAATCAATTTTCAGCAGGTAGCAACAAAGTTTCTTTAATTCCAAATTGCTATAAATTATTAAATTGGACTGAAGCGCGTTACACATGGCCGCGCGCCCTGCATTAGGGTTAGGGAAATGGAGGGGAAACCCTGTGCGTTGCAATGCATACGCCACATGCCATCTTGTACTAGGGCCTTGTTGAAGAACGTTCGTTTCCCTTTATGAAGGAACAAGCCCATTTTAATGCTTTTATTACCTGGGGTTAG
>NW_013546332.1:0-727 GCF_000760515.2 Mitosporidium daphniae
CACATTCCACGGATCTCGGATGGATATGATGGAAACCGCGTAGAAGCAAGTATCAATAAAAGCAACGTACAAATGAACGTAACCTTTTCCGAGGCGAAAATCCTTCACTCCAGATGGCGAAGAAACTCGTTTCCTGGATTGTCGGAAATGCTTGGTTCATTTGATAAGGAATTTCCCTTCCTTCAACGCAAATCTGTTTTTCTCCTCCAATTTTTCAAAAATAATTCACCACTCACCTGAAACTTGTTCAGCAAAAGAAAACGCTTACCCGAAAAACAGAGTAAACACAAACGGTGGTAGCAAAATAAAACAAAAACAAAACAAAATACCGTCATCATGCAACATCTTTGATAATGACAAGCGTTTCGTCTTTAATTGGTCGTTGATGATCACTCAACACCGTCGACACCTATACACTACATTGATCCTGAACAAAAACTATTTTTAAAAAATTTTATAATGCTATTCTTTGTTTATAACGTGGATTGGTTCATCATTTGTCAGGTTTGACTGTCGTATTCCGGCTGCTGGATGTCGTGTTTGATCGTTTCTCCAACGTCGTTGTTGTCGTTTTTATTCCGTTAGTTCGTTGTCTACCTCGCCATAGCAGAATTAAGTAAAAATTGAGAGAATTGAAATTGAGAAATAGAATGAAAAATGCTATTCAAATTAAATGAAAATGAATTACGATGTTGTTGTTTTTTTCGTTGTGGTCGTCTTGGACGCC
>NW_013546331.1:0-726 GCF_000760515.2 Mitosporidium daphniae
AATTTTTTTCCTTTTCAATATTTTTTGATTGAAGGGGGGGTAAGGTGGCGCTATCTACTGTAAATATTAATTGAGCGGAAGTCGGTCGTGACATCTCTTGTAAGAAAAAATCGAATCTAACAACTTGAAATATAATATAGCTTACAGATGCTTTGACTTATTCGAGGCAATTTTGTTCTATATTTTTGCATAATATCAGCTGTTGCTTATCTTTACGTGTACGGGCTTCTCTTTATGAACAAATCATATGCAGCCCATGCTCGATTTGACATTGCAATCTCCAAGAAAATTAACACGAACAACATTTAAAAAAAATTTTTACTTGAAATATGTGTGAAATATCTGCCACAAATGGACAAGCAACAGAAATCTTAAAAATCTTAAATTTTTTTTTTGCAAAATAGCATTTTCGAGTAAGGGGTGGTTTGCTACTAAGCCATAGGCAGCACTTGCATATATAAGTAAACTCCTAATTCAGCAATTTCAACTCGCTAACCGATACAAAATACAAAACTTTAAGATGGAGTACTTCATAGAATTCACAATCTTAAGTTTCTCTATTTTCTTTTGTTATTTGTATTGGAATCAGCGTAGGATTCCATTGTCCTGCTCGTGTAAATGCAAGAAGACCTGCATAGCCGACGAGACAAATAACCCAGAACAACCAGATCAGAACAACCAGATCAGAACAACCAATCAGCGTAGGATTCCATTGTCCTGCTCGTG
>NW_013546330.1:0-719 GCF_000760515.2 Mitosporidium daphniae
GAGTCAATCGAGACACAAGATTTTTTTCTTTAAGCAAAAAAAAATATTGCAAGACTCCTTTTTTTGGACGGCAGTTGAGTTACTGATAATTCAGCCGATTTCTTTATTATTAAATATTCTGTGGAATTTCTGGTTTTTCTTTTAGCTGTCGCCATTTTTTTAGATGGATAGAAGAATGCATGTGCGACTTGTCTGGACTCGAATAAAAAAAAACTGAAGAAAGACTTGTGACTTTTGGTAGTTGCGTGTATCGTGATGCGTGTTTCATTTGTCCTTGAGAATATGAGGTTGGGGATAACTGGAGACACTTCATAAAATACCTCGGGGTAAAACGTGATGTCCTGTCAAGACATGCTGTTCATCACTGTTGAGTGTTGACGCTTAATCTCTTTTTTTTTGTATAGCAACTCATTGAAAATTCAAAATTCGCGCGCAGTCGATGCGGCTAAATTGCGTTTACTTTTGGATCGTTTTGTGGTCATTTCCCGTGTAAGAAATTAAAACTAAAACACGTGAAAAGGTAGTCTGGACAATGACGAATCTGAATATGCGAAGGTTGACTCATTTTTTGAAAAATTTCTAGTTTCAAACTAAATTTTCCCATGAGACTGGCAGCGCCACCATGTAATTTGCCATAAGAGGGAAAGAAAGTTCTAAATTTTCAATTATTTTTTGTGTACAGACCACAATTTTCAGTATTTTTCCGATATTCGAAAACG
>NW_013546329.1:0-718 GCF_000760515.2 Mitosporidium daphniae
TACTATATATTGCATTTTATTAGATTCTAACAATAATCATTGTATTTACAATTTACTTAACCAAAGAACAGTAATTCGTCATATGTTCCAGTTTAGACTTGTAGATTCAATTGAATTAGATAAACTGCTAATTGAAAAGGCTTTTAAAGGGTTTTTAGATAAGTCAATCGTTGCGGAAATTTTAATGAAAGATTATAATCAATCAAAATATTATAAACATAAAAGTGAATATGAGTTTGATAGAAATATACTTATAACTAATACTTATATATTTTTCCCAATTTTAACAACTGAAGAACTTAAACAATTAGAGCTCGCTCGCTCAAGGTATAATTTAGAGTCGTATTCACATTACTGTCGAAAACTAATTTGGCAAATTGAAAATAGAGGGTCAGGGTTTATACTAACAACTTTTGACGCACCATTTAATGGGTTTAACGTAGAACAAGAAAATAAGATAATGCAAACTATAATCCTGAAAAGCAAAAATTTAGATATAAATAAAATGACTAACTATAAATTTAAAGAACGTATTACTAATTTTTTTCAAAAATAATGATTTAGCCGTAAATTAGATATGTTTATAGTTAAAGTGCCTTTCAAAAGGATAAAAGATGAATCAATAGATTCGCCAATACATAGTATTCAAATAATAAACTATATGATCTACTGAACTCAAAATTATGAATAAGAACGAGGTATTAAGACTTAATAATTA
>NW_013546328.1:0-717 GCF_000760515.2 Mitosporidium daphniae
CCTTGAAGTGAAATACTATTGGCCTACCATGTTACGGGATGTTAAGGAATATTGCACTTCTTGTGAACCTTGTGCGCTGGGACGTCGAGTGCACAGTACGAAAGCCTATCTCAACCCGTTAGACCTCGCTACAAGACCTTTTGAAGTATTGGGCTTAGATTTCCTAGGTCCAATCAAACCGCATTCACTTCAAGGAAACAATTATATATTAGTAATCACGGATTACTTTTCTAAATGGATAGAAGTCATTCCTCTTACCAACTGTACCGCCCTCAGTACTAGTAAAGCCTTAGTAGAACGAATTATTTTACATCATGGTCCCCCGAAAGCAATAATTACAGATCGAGGCAGTAATTTTACTTCTGAATTATTTTCTGCGCTTTGTAGAGCTTTAAACATTAAACGCATGAAAACAACTGCGTATCACCCTCAGACTAATGGGCAAACAGAGCGATTCAACAAAACTGTTGTTGAAATGATAAGGAAATATTTGGAGAATGGATTCGAGCGGTGGGAGGATATTTTAGGCCCCGTTGTTTTCGCTTATAATAATTCTGTCCACTCGTCAACACTTGAGACTCCATATTTTCTAAATCACGGTCGTGATCCAGTCATGCCGATTGATCAATTCCTCCGTCCTCTTCCCCCAGTAATAGTTACTCCCTCAGACTATAAAAGTCAAATTATGAAACGCTTACACGAAGCCTTTCAGCTTGT
>NW_013546327.1:0-713 GCF_000760515.2 Mitosporidium daphniae
TAGTATAATGTACGTGGATCCTGGAGACAACGTCTCCAGCTCTGCAAGGTCATCCAACACATCAGAAGCTATCTTTTCCGTAGCATCTGACATCAAAGACTTAGAAGAACTCGCCTCCTCAACGTCATCAATCACAATAATTCCTAAATGGAAAATTTGAGGATATCATACCTTGCTCTACCAGTGATGAGCTTATTCTTCTATCTTTTATTCGAGCTCGGAGCTCATATTTTCCCGAGCTGAAGATGAAAAGAAGCGTAAAGCTCGCATGAAGGAGATAAAAATAATCCAATTGGCCATTTTCAAATTGGAAAAATACGTGTCTGAAGATGTCGATCCAAGACGAACCGGTTTCGTTGATCGATGTACATGAATAGTCTGAGATGTTCTTCAGAGATGCATTTATTGGGTACTTGTAGTATGGAAAAAGAGAGTAGAATCCGCTAGAAGAGAACCAAGACGACTCGATGTCCTTTTTACCCGGAAAACAAGATAAGGACAAAGAACATTGATTTTCAAATGAAAAATCTGAACTTTTAAACGGCATAGGTATCATCACGGGCGATGATATGGCCATTTCACACTTTAAAGACCAGTCCAACTTCAATACATCATCGGAATTGATAGCCTTTCTCTCCAAACGACCAATCTGGTCATGATCACTATTTTCCTTCAAGTCTTCAAGCGTCTCAAATGCCGTGGCTGTGGCTCGC
>NW_013546326.1:0-711 GCF_000760515.2 Mitosporidium daphniae
ATAAATTGTTGCCAATAAAAAGGGGATGTCCAATCATTTATTAGCCTTTAACCCAAAAGGAGCGCTAAAGTATATGCCTCCGCTCACCCCAAAGATGATACGCTAATTTTGGAAATACAGCTATATCGAGCGCCAACATAAACAGCGCACATTCCAGGACAAAAGATACACCTTCCCCCTCAATTAAAGATAGACACCAATTGCTCCGATAAGTGCTATTGGCATCTGAAATAAGTCAATGCATATGTGTATAGAACAGATTGAATTTCATACTTTCCTCCGACCCTGGCATTTCATGGATCAAAATCATACGGTGCAATTAGCTAGACCATGCAGTGGAACTAGGTCTTATCTGAAACCCGAGTTCATCCCACCCATTGTATTGTGAATTTGCGCTTTTCCTTCCCTTTCAAAAACGATGTATAAAAAGTAATCAATGACGAGAATGTAATCCTTTTAAATGGATCTGATAAACACCGCCATGTCGCTACCCAAGCGGAGGGTTACGTAGCACGTCCTTGATCGTACAGGCCGTCAAGTCTGGTCCCACAATGTCCATCAAAAGGGGAAGCTGAGCATTTTGGATCAGGTACATTACATTTTCGAGTTTAGAGTTCGGGACCCTCCCCCCTCAAAACGTAACTTGAGCTTCCTAAATATTGCTTTTGAGCAGAAGGCTACGATGCCAGTGCACCATTATTATTACAACGG
>NW_013546325.1:0-711 GCF_000760515.2 Mitosporidium daphniae
TTGGAGAGGTTTGTGATGGGAATACGTTGGGGTTGAAAAACTCATCCACATTCATTGGAAATTTATCGATTCCACTTCCCTGCTATTTTCTAATCGGCTCATTCTGCTCTTTTTCTTCGAAATCGCAATCTCTACTTGATGCGTTTTTAACTCGTGGGGTGCTTTTTAACTTTGCATTGGACTCGTACATTTTTGCGCTAGAAAATGAAGTGCAATCCTTTTATTTCTTCAATAGCTACAATGGTCCGGCAAAGCACTTTTACGCCATGAAAGAGGCAAGTGAAGAGTATTTTGCTGTTATCAAGGGTGAGAAATTCAAGATTCATTCTCCTGCTAGCATTGAGGGAAATTTTTTTGCCTCCTCAAACTTGCCATTTTTGTTTGTGTCGATTGAAAAGTCTTTCCACATTATTATTCCGGTACCCCTGTCACCACCGGGAAATTCTTACAACTTTACTTTTGTCAAGGCCACGTGTAAAGATGATCATTTCAACATTGAAGGCCATGATCGGGAGATCGAATTTTCCATCATCTATTGGCTTGTCTTTTTAAGGTACTATGACCGCTCTATGGAGTACATTTCATTGTACACGAGCGTTTTTTTCGAACTGACTGAGATCGAATTGGTTATTTTGAGAAATATCCTCGAAATTAAATACCGTGATCTCGAATATCTTGTGATAGAAGCCTGGACAAACAATCTTTTTGATG
>NW_013546324.1:0-711 GCF_000760515.2 Mitosporidium daphniae
GAAGGGTATAGCCTTCCCACTTTTGTCAAAATCTGCAAAAACCGACATCTCTTTGAATTCGATAAAAATCATGTTATTCACTCAAAATTGAACGCTGAATTCGAAAATTAGATTAGTTTTTTCGTCAGCTAAGTAGATTTTGAAATAAACGGAACAAAAGTGCTTTAAGCGCATTAACTTTGTTCTTCCGTTTTCCAGGTTTCTTTCCGAAACTATAAGCCCAACGCAAAAACTAACTTAATTTTCGAGCTCCTCGTTCAATTTTCAATCGAAATCGTGTATTTTATACTGAATCTATAATTTAACAAACTTTGCACCGCTTGTTGGGCCATCTACCGGGACATGTCATTAGCTTTTATATCGAAAACCCCAAAAAATGAAAACTCGGGCTTATATTTAAAATCCGACTACTTGGTGAACGAATTTCGACTGTAAATTTAATGAAACTTAACCAATCATAACAGAATTTGAATGCTGTGCCCGAATAAAATATTAGGTTTCACGTTAGTTAAGCAGTTTTTGAAAAACACGAAATCAAAGTTGTAGTTAGCGCAACCACTTTGAATTCAAATAACACAAAAACTATAAAGCCCATGTAAAAGCAAAGTTGATTTTCGTAATCAGCGTTAAATTTTGAATCGAAATCAGGTATAGTTAGCTATATCTAGATTTTTGCCAAAAATGAAAAAGTGGGAAGGCTATACCCTTCCT
>NW_013546323.1:0-34874 GCF_000760515.2 Mitosporidium daphniae
ATGGAGTGTCTTTGGATTGGGCCTATGACTAAGGTTACAACAGGCAGGGAAACCATTAATCTCATGCGCACCACCCAGAGTGGATTGGTGATGGATGCAGAACAACATCCGGCAATCAATGCAGATACGGAATGCTTTATCCAGGGAGACGTGCTAATAGAGTTTTCAGATTCGAGAAGTGCATTTGTGTTGCGATAAACGGAGAAAAAAATCGCCCATGAAGGGAGATAGCCCAGGAGAGTTGGGGTTAGCCCTCTATACAATCCCCGGATCCCTTCCTCCTTAATGATAGCCTAAACATAAGGCATCATAAATTTGCACCTTAAATATAGAAGTTGCGCCGACCGCTAAATTCGCGTTTGAAACGGGAAGTGTTTGTATTTTTATCTTTAAAACGTCGAGAGGACACGCGAAAATGGCTGCAGTAAAGCCGGAAATCGCACCAATCGCCACGGTCGGTACAAAGTCATTCGATTGCCTATAATAAGCTCAAGCGGTAAAATAAATACCAGTCATGGTCATCAAAAGAGACAGGGTCCCGTTTTGACATTCAAAATGAAATACCAATCATTATGGCACCAGAATTTAATTTTAGGCACTTTGCAAAATTGTGCAATGTTCAACCTTATTTTGTTTATTGGGCGAGAGCTGATGTGGCGTTGCTGGGGGCTCGATGGCAGAATTATTTTTCATTTTGCAATATTAGAATCCCACCACCCACATTATGATGTATCCTATTTCTAAGCCTGTCTATTTCATTGGAGAAAAAATTGGAATTAATTTCAGCAATCCAACTGCTTCCCCCGATCGATGGTACATGGCCAAGTCTGGAATGTTCTTTTTGGTAATTTTCCTTCTTTTTTGGATGATACTTCACTTTTTTGTGCACATGATCTCATCTTTGATTGCAAAATATCTTTTGCCAGCCGAGAGCTGCTCCTCAAGCGTGCAAAAGACCGATGCCAAGTCGATGTTGAGCAAAGTCAATGCCCCTGGTGTACGGCAGAGAAATTCCAATGGAGAACGGTCCAAGGCGAAAAAGGAGGAACCGGCTTGTTTGAGCGCAAGCAATAATTGTAACAAAGAGCCTTTGAAGCGTGTAAAGTTTAACGTTGCGTTCTGGAAGGCCGTCAATTATTCGTTCCTCGTTTTTGTTGGATTGAAGACCTTGCGATCGGCGGATTGGCTGCCAAACTACCACGAATATGCTATACCTTTACCGCTAATCGAAATTAAAACCACAATTTATTATCACCTTGCAATTGCTTCATACCTGTATGGCTTCTTTTGCCTGCTAGTGGAGCCTCATCTGAAAGACTTCATGATAATGGTTTCTCACCATTTGGTTACGCTGCTGTTGCTGATCGGCTCATACTACTTACTTGGGTCGGTACGCATTGGCATGGTAGTCATGATTCTTCATGATATTTGCGATCCTTTTATGGAGATTGCAAAGCTTTGTCTTTACGCGGATCTCCATCTTCCTGCGAACGTCTTTTTCGTGTCCTTTGCGTTGATCTTTATCGTTTCCAGATGTGTTATTTATCCAACATTTGTCATACACCCACTATTTATTTTACTGCAAAGCGAAGAGAATCAAATGATGATTGCTTATGCCCATCTTTTAATGTTGTGTATTATCTTTGTTATGGATGTCTATTGGACATTTCTTATCCTCAAAATGATCGTCGCTCAGTTGACCGGCAAATCGCTAAAAAGAGACATACGCGAAGAAGTGGACAATGAAGACTGATTGAAGGAAAGGGTTGTTTTATTTACAAATAAATTTACATGATTTGACATCGACAGCATTGAATTGGACATTTCCTTTTAATTTCTGAACACTCTTTTGCTTGATTTGCATCGCGGATTTCGGTGACCGGCCAAACCTTCTTAGCCTCTGATTCGCGCTCCCACGCGGACCCACATGATACGTCCTCCCTAATTGAGGACTGATCTTCGGGCTGATATTCGGGCTGATATTCGGACTCATCATCTACACGCTGCTGGTCACCATCATGATCATCATGATCACCGCGGTGCGGCAGTAAAGGTGTTCTTGGAATTTTATCGATCTTTTGAAACGGCAGCGGAACGCTGAGCTCCGACTCGTCGTGATAAAACTCGATCTACAAAGTTATTGTTGGTCTGCTTTTCATTACTGTCCTATCTCCAGATAAAATAATGTTAAATTGATGGTTTTGGCCAGTGGGCGAGCTACTTGAATTAAACGAGGAAATTGTAGACATTTTTTATAAAATCAATTTGTAAAATGTCATCATCTTTGCTGTGTCCTCTTTTGATGTCAAGGCTGCCATGCCCCTCAATTTTTCAATCGATCCTCGCAGCTAGGCATTTGCAAACTAGAGGCTTCAAAAGAAACATCAAGGCAAGGACAAACAAGCCGGTCACTAGCAACATCTCTAAAACCCCAAATGCCCCAAATTTATTTGAAGGCGCCCCGCTTATTCTTGACGATGGATCTCAATTTGTTTGCATCGACACGTTGCAGCTGTCGCTAAAATCTCCGCTATTAAAGCAACTGATGCCGGACATCCCGATTCCTGACATCGGACAGGAGCCTCTTCCTCCGCTCACGAGGACACCAAAATCGCACGCTCCATTTAGAGCGCTATCGGAGGAAGAACATTCAAGACTGCTCACGCTTCGTCAAAAAGACCCCCAAAAATATTCTGTTTCCGAGTGTGCCAAACTATTCAATTGCCCTCCTTTGCAAATTATGCAAACCGTCCATGCTCCGGCCAATTATAAAAAAGAATTGGCGGCCCAATTGGACAAACAAAAATATAGACGAAGAAATGTTATCCGAGCTAGGCGAAAGGAAGTTTTCGAAAATGCCTGGCACCATTATCACAGCTAGGCGAAAGAAAGTTTTCGAAAATGCGTGGCACCATTGTCACAGCTAGGGTTATAATTTATTAAACGTCCGTGCACCCCCGTACTCCGCGAAAATATTTAAATCGCAATTGATGCAGGCTTTATTAATTCATGCAGCTTTCGAAGCTTTCATTTGTCTGAATGCGTACAAATGTCAGTCAAAAAAGCTTCTAGAGTGTATACGCAACCTAAGGTCGCTCTCTTACTCGATGTGTGTCGTTTGAAGAGCATTACCCATGGCTTGCACAGCATACCATCATTAGTTTGACTCTTCATCGCTCACAAAAATTCCGTCCAAATACCTAATAAAAGGATCGTTTTCAAGCGTGAGGCGCAAATATCTATAAGTTACCATGAGATTGAGTACTTTTCATGATCCCATAAAGACCTTTGTGAGAGGCAACTTGCATTAAAGGGCTCCTTGATAAAGTCTCCATTTTGCACCTACAGGTAAAGCAGCAGGCCGAGCAATACCCGTTCGCGCAAATAGTTGATTATTTTGACAAGGTCATAAAACGAATGCAAAGATTGGCGGGAAATCTTTTTCAAATCAAGCCCATGGATTTCGGGGAGGTGGCCCTCAAAAAGGTCGTCAAAGTCGTTAAAATCCTGATCGTCAAACAGACATTTGATTTTTTCCGTATCGGACTCTTGCCACTCACCCCAGCTTGAGTCGGAGTCAACGGCACCGTGCCAATTGTCATCCTTATCGATGCAATTCTATGCGTCAACGCAAAACGTAGGTACCTGGTAGTTGATAAGATAGTACTTGTCAAATGAGGTATCAAGCGGATTGATTCGAGCATGCCTTTTACCCTGCATGTGGGTCTTCACGGCATCAACGCTTTCAAAACAATTGTCACAAAAAATGCAGCATAAATTTTTCAAAAGCCGATTGCGCAGTACAGCGATAAATTCGGGCAAAAAGACCAGATTATATGCTTTACCAAGAACCAGCCCATGCGACTTATCTAAGTGTGCAAGGTATTCCGGATACGATTGCCCCGCAGCTTCATTGCATATGAAGCATTTTTCGTGTTCCAAAGGGGCGCAAAGATCCTCTTTTTGCTGTTTTAAAAGGCAGGAAAGCAGGGAATGTTCCAGTTTGAATCGAATCAAAGCGTCCGCAAGCTGGCCGGGGTTTTCCGGCGTAGCGCCAACATATGTGATCCCGTCTTTTGAGTAAAAGTTACTCCTGATTTGGATTTCGCAATTATCCTGCGTGAAATAGTAATTCAAATAGGACTCCAAAAATGGCGCTACTTGAAACGCCTGGAACACGCAAAGCTTATGCCGATTTTTGAGATGTGCCAAAAATCCAGATGCAGAGTCAAACAGGCCTTGTCGACATCCCTCAAAAGTGCAGCGAATGGGCGTGCAAACCAGGTGGGCGTTATCCTGATTCCCCGCGTGGTTGACTTCATCGACAATCATTTTAGAATGCAAAAATTTAATTCAACGCAATTACAATTTCGATGCTATGAAGGTGGACGCGGTGAATTGCTTTTCCGTCACACCTTCTCCCATTGCAGCAGTGGAAGTCACGCCGCCCTGCACCAAGCGCATATATTCATCATACAGCTTTGCACCACTCCATGTTTGATGAGCAAGCGTCTCTACCTTATTTTCTCTTTCCTTTCTTTGGATTTGCTCAACATAGGCAATCACGCCCTTGGAAGAAAACAAACGCGCAAATTGGTCCGTTGCCAATGCATTTAAATGGAATCCAGCTAGGGTTATAAATTGCCAATTAAAAGACAATTGTGCAAGTGTGCTAGTAAAGCCGGCCATCTGGTCACGCGTCATCCCCGATTGCTCCCAATTAAATGAGGGAGAAAGGTTGTATGCGAGAAACTTTTTTGGATGTGCTCCAAGTACGCCTTCCGAAAATTTACGAGCTTGATCAAGAGAAGGGCAGGCCGTCTCTGCCCAAAGCATATCTGCAAAAGGGGCAAATGCAATGGAACGGTCAGTAGCCGCCTCAATCGAACCATGGTACCTGTAATATCCCTCCCTTGTTCTTGGAGACTCGCAATTCCAATACAAATCTATTCCTTTTGAATGGCGAACCCAGTGCAATATTTCCTCTGCCATGGCACCACGAAATCTTCTCTTAAATTCATTCATGATTGCAGGATCTCCAGATACCTTTTTTCTCAAGGCCGCTTCTAGGGTGCAAAGTTGAGCCTCACGCAGCCATTTCTCTTCGAGTTCTTGAAGAACAGCGCAGGAGGCACCTCGCTGTTTAGCCTCATTCAAAACACCTATTAACGTCCCTTTCTCGTTCGCATTGACCGAGCCGAGAATGTAAGGATGGTCTCTCGGATCAATGTTGCTTTGCAAGAGCTTTGCCGCCTCGGCATCTGTTCTGCTTATCAGAACCGTCTCCACTCCCATCACATCAAATTGTAGCCGAAAAGCGTTCAATCTATCTATGTGTTCTTGCGTGGAAACGAGAACCTTTCCACCCATATGGCCGCACTTTTTGGTTCCTGCTGCCTGATCTTCCACGTGAACTCCGGCTGCGCCGCGCTCAACAAATAGCTTGGCAAGCTTGATGTTGGATGTAATTCCC
This sequence comes from Mitosporidium daphniae, assembly GCF_000760515.2. NCBI lineage: Eukaryota > Fungi > Microsporidia > Mitosporidium > Mitosporidium daphniae. Next base: position 5,474 of record NW_013546323.1, read on the forward strand.
CCATGGCCAGTATCTGCATCTGCAATGAGTGGCCTCATCACATCATATGGAGCCTCATCACTTGTGAGCGCCTCAAATGTCAACTTTCGATCGTGCATTCTTTGGGCCAGCCATAGTTGCTCTACCTTCCTAGGAACAGTATCCATGGGATAGTCTGCAAGATCGGGACCTGGCTCATTGGTCGATGATGCTGTTGATGACGATTGCCATCCGGACACGTATATGGTTTCAAGATATTTTGACATTTGAATCACCTGCACCGGGTCCAAGGCCCCAAAAGTAATCGATGCAGTCTTGTTTGTGGCATGTTTCTGCAAAATTTTCCAAAGCTTTTTTGCTTGAATATCTGATTCATATTGGAACAGCGGGAAAGATCCCCGAAGCACCGCTACATCTTTAGCGCTCCACAGACGTTTAATATACTTCCATCTTTCAGATTGATACCACTTTTCGATAGACTCGACATTTAGTGCAAGGGTTTTCTTGATATGCATCATGTGATTTTTGCTCTCGTCATTCATTTTATCACTATAGTGGGAAATTGATGCCGCAAAAAAGAAATTGTGATTATATTGGGAAAATGATGCCGAAATCCCGCCGTCTTGGGCACATTGCTCATTTTATCAAACTGCTAGAAATTTGGCATAAATCAGTAGCCAATTGAAGGAGACCTTCCGCTTGATTGGTTGAAACTTATTTGTGAATTTTAATTGGCTGCTCTTTTAACTACCAGTCATATGTATATCCGCTACCTCTGTGTTGGCGCTTTACAACATCCTCCTTTGGCAATAAAAATGGAAAATACGGATATCTGTGAAAGTGACTCCGATTATCGGATATTTCCCTCGCACGAAAGTAACAAGTTGATACTGTATTTTTATTAGTTAGATCGTTCTCCAAAACGGCTGTAAATCTCAATCTCTTGGCAGAGACCATATTGCATGCTCCTTCGATTTCTCCATTCTCCGGGGTAGATTCAAAATCTACTTCTAGAGATGCCTGCCCTCTTAAAATGCGGTCGATCGATTCACCTAATGCAATTTTCACGCATCATAAGCAGGACGAACTAATTGGTTTCCGGTCGATCCTGCCTCCTGGCCATTCATATTCTTTTGATCAAGATTTACAGCCTCAAAGAAGGAAGAAGCTTTGTGCAGACGATATTATTCTTGAAAAGAAAAAGGCTCACATTGTTTCTGAGCAGAAGCGTCGGCAAAACATCAATGACGGCTTTGAAGAGCTCAAGCAAATAATCCCAGCTTGCAGTGCCACTACGGATTCTAAGGCTGTTATTCTTAGAAAAGGTATCAGTTTATGTTGGCATTTTATCTTTTTTATTGTAGCGGTCAATTATATCAAATCTCTTGAGGCTCAGCTTGTCCATAACACAGATTTAATTCAAAGGCATCCAATACACAGCAAAACACCACGCCATTTAAAGCCACACCATTCCTCTCCACTGCCACTGATTTTTCACGGGGCAGCAAGTATTGCACATTCAGAGGTTTTCCATCTGAATCAAGTAGATAGTATTCATATAGATCCACTTACTAATATAACAATATAGAATTTCAGTTTTAATTTAGGGTTCAATTTTAATTTCAGTTTTAATTTAGGGTTCAGTTTCAATTTCAGGTTCAATTTCAGCTTCGGTTTTAGTTTCAGTTTCGGTTTCAGTTTCAGTTTAAAACTTTCATGTCAATTTTATTTTTACATTGAAGTTTTTCGTCTTGAATGCAGAACCATAAAAGTGTACTTTCCACAATTAACGCTTTCCATTTTTCCTCCAGACAATTGGTAGACGATCTGCAGGAGCAAATTAGAACTGCCGTGGACAAGATTTCGAATGAACTCAATGAACTAGAGGCTAAAAGGTATTGTGCTCTGATGCATTTAACTTGAGGGTTTCTTCTCTTTCTTTGAGATCCGAACAATATGTGAATGCTCAGGCAACTGCCGAAAAAGTACTCTTGGTCAGCGTTATTTTTAGATCATTCAAGAAGAACTAAAATTAAGGCAAGATGAAGAGAGACTAAGAGCTGCAGAACATATCCGTCTTTTGGTCATACAAGAGCGACAGAAAAAAGAACGACAGAAAAACGAACAGCAGGAAAGAGAAAAACAGGAGCAAAAGCTTGTTGAGGCTACAAAAACTCAAGAAGCTCCGCAAACGATTGGTACTGAGCTTTATGGTGGAGCCACGAAGAACAAGCTTGAGGGTGAAGAAACAACGTCTCTATATGCATCAAGAGTTATATATTTTCTCTGGGCTGAAAGGGTATTTACTTTAATATTTTGATGTCTTCAGAGCCTTTCTTTATTGATATCTGAGGAGTTTTCGTCTCCCAAATTTCCGAACATAAAACCAATGATCCTGGGATTAAAAATGAAGATCAATACAAAAATTTGCCAGATAACTCAATCCTCCTCTCAAATAAGCATTGTGGTTAGTACTTTCATATCGAAAATTCTTTCCATCTAGATAAACGGGCTAAAAGAGATCGTATTGGCGGCTGGCACTCAAAACGAACATTTGCTTAATTTCTGCCAGTTTTTCATTTCAGAAAAAATATGCGACCAGGCATCTATACTGGCAGCATCCCATCTTCCTGCTGCCGTATCAATTGCACGAGTGTGCCATGGCATATCGAAATTTGGAATCCTTCCAGACTTTCTTGTCAAATTGCTGGGGACCCTAGCATTTAGATGTCCTCTATTAAATGGATCAAACCCTTCTGGGTTTTCATTTTCAAAACTTGGATACAAAATGAAACCAGATGGCATTTCAGTAAATGAAACCAATGATTCTTGGATCGAACGGATGCGAGGATACATTTCCCTGTATATCGCAATTCTTTTGTGCGACAATTTTGAGCCTGGTCTGAGTTGGACCCTATTGGTATCGATCCTAAATCTTGACACCCCACATCCATGGATTCCTTTCTTGTTAGTTTCTATCCTTGATGTTGGTTCGATATCCTTTTTTAGATTATTTCAAGGTTATTATTTGAAGCTTATTTTGTTGGTAAAGGAGCAGCTCATTCCCACTCTAAAGTCCACAAGCATTGCATTTTCTCCCAAATCCTCGCTTCCAAGATTAGAAATTATGGTAGATGAGATTTTACTAAATCCAACTTCTGTCGGACTTGCTTTATAGCCGATCATTTTTAAAAGGCCTACTTTTTCAACGGCCAGTTTTAATCTCATTGGAATAGAAACGAAATTTGTTCGGACAATCAAATTTTCTTTATTTTGCCCTCTAAAAAAAGGACATATCCAGATGTGCTTATGCATTTGCAAGATGTTATGATTGCCTGAAATCACTTCCGGTTCTTGTTCTCAGTTGAGAGTTAACCTTATAAAGACGTTGAAGCGTTAAAAAATGGTAAATATTTTGGTTCATATTCCCGGACTTCAAGAATATTTTATATCCGGGGTGTTTCTCTAGACATGCCGTGTTTATACAGCAGCTTATATCACGCTGTGTGTCCGATTTCTAAAAGCGACACTTGGTGTCTAGTCTATACTCCCATTATTCCTACATTAGAGAACTTTAATCTCAAGCTGAAAAAACGGCTCCAATATCAAAAAAATCTCATCCCAAAACCGTATCATTAAAAAACTACTGATAACTCCAATATTTATAGTAACTTTCAACTGAATTAGACGTTTTCTTTCATACAGGACGGCATTTATTGGTGTCTTGAAAGATGTAGAATATGTACAAAGGTCAATTTAGACCTCATACACTGTCGGAACAGCTGGCCAAGTCCCGGCAAAAATAGAGCACGAGAATATACAGTCTCTAAACGTAATTGCAGGCATATGAGTGGCTGAATTTATTTAAATCAGGATTAGGTAGCTGTGCCAGCCAATATGAATTAAATGTTTTATCCGAAACTGCAAAACAAACGGTATGTACCAATCATTTCTGTGCTTCAAATGCATATCGCAGCCAATTAAATAAACATGCTAATGTATTTCAGCAAATCATTCGAATGCTTTTTTAATGAAACTCCGGTTTGCTGCGTTGACGACTGTGCTTGCTGCGGCTGTTACCATTGTCTTAGTATACACGCTAAAGGGGTATTTTGATAGCAGTTTTGATGAAGCTAGTGAGCTATCAAATAATATTAAAGCCTCCTTTCTTCCTGATTCTCTTGCTCTATCGCGTTTAAAAACCAGCGGGAAACAAGATCTTAAAGATACTCTTTGTTTGGGGACTGCATCCAGTAATTACAAAGAGCATCCTTCAAAGAAACCTTTTTTCATCATGGGGTCTGGAATAGCAATAGTTACTCTTTCTGCTTTACTGATCCATATTTTGCAATCAGATGAACCTGCTAACTCAGCTCAAGATCATAATTATATTTTAGCGTACGGATTCCTCATATTATTAGCTATACACTTTTTTACCCCGCTTCTCAATATTTTGATATTTGGCCGAAAGAACTTGGTATTTGACCATAAGCTACTGGTTCGCATATATTTAGAGCGCTATTATGGGTTTATTGAGGCCATGAAAAAACTCGAGCCTAGTAATCCCAATTCAAATCGTCCTAAAATTAACATACCGAACTTATTTGACGGGGTTAACGTTTTAGAGACGTATATAACTATTTTCCCCAACACCACGCAACTATTTCCGGACCCTTTATCATTTTCTGACACTGCATCACCAGAAACTTTGAAACTAATCAAAAATTTCCCACCAAACCTTGTCTACAATATTCTTCAAGATTCTACATTCAAAAATCACTCGTTTCCTGAAAAATTTACAGGCTACAGACCCATCGGAGATGCCCAAAGCTATCAATTTTATTTCGTCATAATTTACGATGACCTGAAGTATTATCCGATTATAAATCTACACGTTAATGATATGGTCAATTCTTTTCTTTATAATTGCTCCCTTGATACACTTTTAAACCCTGAAGAGCGATTTATGCCCATCATAAATGGGACTAATACAGATATGTTGAAAGAAGCACAAAACTCTCTTAAAATTTTGCAATCGAGAACCTCAGAGGCGATTGCTTTGAGTCTTACTTTTCCAAAAAATACGACTGAAATTAAGAAGCTATATGACTCTGCTGAATTTGTCGCTGCCAGAAACTACTTGAAAAGGTTCTTGACTAAAGGTCCTATATCTTATAATATTCAACGTATATTATTTCGTAACCCTTTGCCCCAATATTATCCATACTCTCGTTTAGAGTTAAACCTAATTGCTCCTGAAGAAGAATCTGTGATTAAGTATTATATGTCCTGGATTAATTCGACATTCGAGGAAATGGGTCAGGAATCTGCCGGGAATAAGTCTGGAAAGAGTCAGGAATCGGCGGGGAATAAATCCGGAAAAGGCCATTAATCTGCAACGACATGAGCCTGGAAATGACCAGGGATCTGCCATTAATCTGCAACGACATGAGCCTGGAAATGGCCAGGGATCTGCCATTAGTCTGCAACGACATGAGCCTGGAAATGGCCAGGGATCTGCCATTAGTCTGCAACGACATGAGCCTGGAAATGGCCAGGGATCTGCCATTAGTCTGCAACGAAATGAGCCTGGAAATGGCCAGGGATCTGCCATTAATCTGCAACGACATGAGCCTGGAAATGGCCAGGGATCTGCCATTAGTCTGCAACGAAATGAGCCTGGAAAAGGTCAGGAATCTGCGGGGAGTGAGTCTGCAAAGGGTCAGGAATCTGCAGGGAATAAGTCTGGAAAGAGCCAGGAATCTGCAGGGAGTGATTCCGGAAAGGGGCAGGAATCTGTCATTAATCTGCCACGAAAGGACCAGCCTATAGCCCGCCCCACAAAAGCTGGGGCTAATATCCAGTAAAAGCTAACCCTAGCCTAAACTTTAACCTCAGACCAAAACTAAAGCGTAATTAAGTGGTTTTAATGTGCAAATTTGTATGCTGTATTTAGAAAATCTAGGCCTTTCAGAGTACTTCCACGTAATTGTATTTGCACGCGGACTAGTAAATCTCTGGATATAGCCTTAAATTTTAAATTTATACATTGCACACTAATTGCCATCAATGAGCGACAACGGAATTACAGGAGCATCTCCGCAAGGCCGCATAGTTAAGATATGCCTTACTGGAGGGCCATGTGGTGGAAAGACATCGATACAAGTGGCATTATGCGATATGTTTGAGAATCTCGGCTGGAAAGTATTCAGAGTGCCTGAAACTGCGACCATCTTGCTTGGTGCCGGTGTTTCTTGGTACGACCTTACCGGTGAAGAAGCAAAGCTTTTTCAGATGCATCTTTTAAAAGTGATGCTTAACATTGAGGATACATTCACTTCTGTAGCTAGTTCTATGATCAAGCGTGGGCTGAACGTGCTCATTCTCTGCGACAGAGGCACTATGGATCCAGGTGCGTATATCCCGCGTCCAGAGTGGATCTCCATTCTTTCCGAACTAAATATGGATGAGTTGCTCCTCAGGGACCAAAGATACGATCTTGTGCTTCATCTTATGACGTCTGCCATTGGGGCAGAAAAGTTTTACACAATGGCGACCAATGAAGCGCGATACGAAAGCCTGGAAAATGCCCGTGATGTTGACAGAGCCCTCGCAAATGCCTGGGTTGGGCACCCGAACTATGCACTAATTGACAACTCTACCGATTTCGAGACGAAAAAATTGCGTGCATTCGAAGCAATCCTAACACGCGTCGGGCTGTCGGATACTCGTTTTGGTAAAGGAATTGTCAAGAAAAAGTACCTTCTCATGCCATCTGCAGCAACATCCGTAGATAAGGGGTTGGCTATCAAAACACCTGCCTCTTATGCGTCCATAGACGAGGCGGTGGTCTTTCCAGCAGAAATTTCGTTCAGAGACTTTGATGTGCGCCACGACTATTTGATTTCTACGGACGACTCGACCACCAGAATAAGAAGACGCGGCTTCTCTTCTTCCTCTTCGTATTCGATCACTCAGCAAAAGACTGTAAACGGCGAGCGCGTAGAAGTGCGAAGGATTCTTTCTCCAAAAGAATACGAGCTATTTTTGTCGCAAACGGATCCTTCCCATTGTCCTATCATCAAAAAACGCAGATGTTTCCTGTGGAAGGAGCGTTACTATCAGATAGATCTCTTTGAATCACCAAATCCAGGGCTATTGCTTTTGGAGGCTTATGTTGTTCCCTCTCCAAACTGCACAACGGATAGCGAAAAAAAGGACCTTCCGCCTTTCCTTAATGTTTCCAAAGACATCACGGGCGAAAAGGCCTATTCTATGTTCCATCTTTCGAGCATCTAGTTTTTAAAATTCACTCGAAATTCAATATCCATCCTCAACCCTAAATTAAAGTTTGGTACAAAGTAAAAGTTCGTACACTTGGCCCTGTCGCAAGTCGCACATAGCAACACCAATGAGAGGCTTGTCAATAAAAAGTTTTGATTTTTTGCTTCCCACTGCCTTTGGTCTCTGCAGCGGTAGGAGATTTTATCACGACACTGCCTATACCCGTTTATTTACTGGATAACTATCCATCCTTTCGTTTCCCTGGCCCACGCCCAAAAAGGCCGCCCTGATTAGAATGCAAGAATCCACTGAAACCCGTTTCCCTACCGCTACCACCTCTCCATCTCCTTTGCTAAAGGGCTCGCAGCTTTCACCACAGCTTCGGTTGGTTAATCCGCCTTGCCTGATCGTTTATCGTGAGATGCGCTTTCTTCTGATGGATGCCCCTTCAGAGCTGACCGTGCCCCTTTACATCAAGGAGATGCATCGACACAATGTCACCGATCTTGTACGGGTATGTGAGCCGACATATAGCCGACCCACGGTCGAAGCATCTGGGATCAGAATGCATGTAAGGGCATTCATTTTTAACCCTCGTTTAGGATTGGATCTTTCCAGATGGTGCTGCGCCGCCAGGGGCTATCGTTCACCAATGGCTTGCCTTGTTGAAACGCACCTTTTCCTTGCACGCAGCCGACTCTTTAGAAGAGTATGATGAGGATACGACCAGATCTACCGTTGCTGTCCACTGTATTGCAGGTTTAGGACGCGCTCCTGTCCTGATTGCCATTGCACTCATTGAACACGGGATGGATCCTTTTGATGCTGTGCTTTTCATCCGCAGAAAGCGGCGGGGTGCTATTAATCAGATGCAATTGAAGTTCTTGGAGACATACTACCACAGGCACAAGCGTGCAAAGACTGCTCCTCGGTGCAGCCTCATATGATCGCATAAACTTTATTTTTCAATTTGCGGTTTGATTGCTCTTGAGAAAGAGCCAGAGTAGTTTTTTACAAATAGCTTGAGAAATTTCTCGCCTTGATAACCGTTAAAGACTGGCACGTCCGTATGTTCCGAGCGCTGCCAATTTGCGCTTGAGGTCTCGCAGCGCTTTGCTGCGGGGTCGCCAACATGCATAGGCTAACACCATGGCATCGATTTCTTGTCTAATAATCGGGACGGCAAGCAACTTTGAATCTGTTACTAGTGCGTGCATCATCCACGGCACATGGTAATGATTCGGCTCTTCAGGAACCTCGAAGGGCACATACCTTGGAGCCTCCATTTTTGAACAAAGTGAATGCCCAATGATCTGGGCGGCGCTTTCATAAACCAATGGATCCGCATAAATGGAGGAATGACCATTATCTCCATTGACGATAGACCCTGCGATCCATTCTGAAAGATAGACTAGCAAGCCATGGTCTGAGAATCCAGCATTCTTGATGGAAAGACAGAGTGTAAGCAATAATGGCAGGAACGAATCCCGTTCCTGGATCTCTTTTACATGATCGTGGCCATGCGACTGAGTAGAATGGTGATGGGCCACACCACTGCCCTCAATGTAAAGTAGCCGAGTGATGTTCGGATGAAAGAGACCATACAGCGTAGAGGAGTATAGTGGGACCAGTTGGTCCATCCACGACCCCACTGCAATCACCCTTACACCCGCGTGCAGCAAACGGAGCAGTGCAGCTCGTAGACGCGCGGCCATTTCGGTAGCGGGAGACTTGGACACAATTTTGGGCACCTGGCTATCATCGGAACCGGTCACTGACGGAACCATAAATGGCGCATGCAGTTCGAAGAGCTCACGAGAACTTTCTGTTTCCATGTACTGTATGAGGATATTCTTCCCTATACTCGTTTAGGCAATAAAGTTGATACCAAGCTGTGGAAAAGGTCCATGGAATATACCAGCCATCGCGACAAGCGTGATATTTTGTACCCCTGTCAAAGCACCCTCTGCATGCAGGCGTTCGAGAAGCAACGTTCCTACGGGGACGCCTTGCGAGTGTGCCACGACGATCAAGTCAGTAGACCTTTCGAGCGCTTCTTTTAGCGCGCTGTTTTGGACAAAGGCTTCCACGCGCTCCATGATGCGACCATGTCCATTAAGTGGGACCTTGATGAGAACGAAAGTGATATTCATACTTCGATGACGATATGCTCATCCACACCTGTGTGACTTGATGTTTTTGTCATGTTATTGGTGATATGGCCTCTTCGCAGAGCTGCAGCCATTTGCGTAGTATAGAGCTCGGAAGAACACGGCATTCCAATAAGATTCTGCAGAATCTTTTGCGTAACCGCCCATCCATGGATGCCAACAATTGCGGTAACTCTTGCACCATTTAAAGGCTTAACGGTATCAACATGTCCGAGTTTTCGAGACGCTTTCTGCCTCATAATGTGGCGGATCCAATCTCTGTCCATCAGACGGCGAATCCATTGGGAGCCCCATGCTGGAGGAGGGGGAGGAGGCTTCGATATTGATGCATACGCCAAAATTGACTCGAAGGTTGGAAGAACCCTACTGCTGCATGGAAATACTTTTGCCACTGGAAGGGCCATGCTATCTTCTGCTTTTTTGAAGCCGACTCCATCTCCTTTTGGCAAAGTCAAGACGTCCTCCGTGGGTGGGGTGTCTATTTTTTTCATGATTTTGACCGATAAAGTAACGGCATCCTCTCCCTTTTCAGATTTAAGAAGGGCCCTAAGGCGCCCGCCCAGGCGGCGGAGGGCAGCTTCAGGTGGTCCCATGGAGACCCACTGTGCCATTAGCTAACTTTACAATCGAATTTCTACAATTTAATCTGGCCGTTCTAATGAGACACTAACCCTAGAATTTTGAATGTTTGCCACCAAAATCCTGTGCAGAGTTTGTCATAAAATAAGTGTCTAACTGCCAATTCCACAAAGACTTACCTTGATTGTAGTTCTCAAGTAAATAGCTCCATCAAAGTGCATTTGAATCTTATCTTCTGATACTGCCTCTTGCAAAACTCGTATTGTCCTACGATTATCCAAGATGCCATGTGGTATGTGCGCATATATGTGTCTCTTTAAAAGCCATGGAATAGTTCCTGGTGTTTATCTTTATGTGGCAACTTTAAGTAGGATTTTGAGTTCTATATTAAATGGTGGGTTGAGATAAATCTTTGGAACAAACAATGACCAAGGCACTAATAGTAAAATTTGATGAGCTCGTCGCTGACGCCAGATGGGGTGAGTACTCCGAGATCTGTAAAGAGCAAGGTTATGTATGAAGGAGGGGTGTAATCGACTAACGGATAATCGTCGTGTGATGCAATAACCGAATTCCCGGTCACAAACCAGGGAGTCTTCTGTATGCCAGTGGATGCCACGGGCTCAACAACATGCTTATCAACGTACCCATGGGTACCACCTTTTGTGATCTCCGAAGCAAGCAGTCGCGTAAGATCTTCCTGCCCCAGCGGAAACAGTCGAACAAACTTGTACGATTCGGCCAGCGCATAAAACGGCTTATGTGCAGACTGTGCTAGCACGGCAATCTGGAAGCTTCCAACCTGGTTGACAAGGCCGCCATTCTCTACAACGCCCTCGGCACCAACCAACACCAGATCGACCTGGCTCATAAAGTAGCCCACGGCTGCGTCGAGAATCACTTGAGAAGGTATATTTTTTGCCTGTAAATGGGCCTGCATTTCCCTTCTAAAAATAAGAACTTCCATGTAATGGCTTACCCATGGTTTCCTGGACGCGTTTCCGTCACAAAGACAAAGAACCGACGGTCCTTGGAAGCCTCCTCCAGCAATTGAATGACGGCACGTGAATATGAATGAACCAGGATTTTGGAATTATCGGGAATGAATTGAAGCCCGTATGTGGATATTTTTTGGCGATGTGACGAGGAACTTTCCACGAAAGAATTGGCCCGCTGCACGAGCGACGTTTTAAACGCTTGGAAATCATCCTACAATCAAAGGCAAGCGAGACTTACACCTGTGTCTTCCGAGGCCATCCGAGCTGCGAATCGAGAGAAAAGCTCGCACCCTGCGCGCACAGAGATCTTGCCCTTCAGGGCGCGCAAGAGCTCGCCTGTAAGTCGCTCCAGGGCAATGGTGAATTCAGCCATGGTGTTCTCCTCTAAACATAAAAGAATGGCAATACCAGATGACTGGGAGATGTGTGTAATTAATGCCTTGATGATTGCCACTGGCGTTGCATAGTCTGGGAAGCTATGTAGGATTTCGTGGAAAGTTTCCACAATGCCAGGCATGGTGAAATTAAAAACGAAAATAAAAAATTTATTTGCAGTGAAAAAGTGGACGGGTTGGCACTGCGTCAGCTCCGTCATAAATGGGCAGTACCTGGATTTGGAGCATGCCTCTAGTGCCGCTTGCAAAGGGCAGACTCTGGAGATGACACAGCTCCGTTATTGTTCTGTCCTGGCGCCCGGCCCAAAACGCCTCATGGCTCGCAAGGATTCCACCGTTGCATGCCCTATCCATAGAAGGGGCATCTGTCAGCAGACATTTTACACGTGGGAAAAGGGCCAGTATTTTTTTGATAGACTCCGCAGAGAAATATCTTTGCGGTTTGTCTTTGGGATAAGAACCATCTGGATACAGTGCAATGATGACTGCCTGTGCCGGGTCGCTCCCTGGCATATTTTCCTGGCTAGCAGGATTTGCATCACCATCATCATCACAATCATTATCACCAGCGGGTCCCGTATGTTCATCAAAGGGGATGTCGTCTGGTCCAAGTACAAGGTCGCCTTCGGGTCCAGCACTTGACGGCGTTAGCCTCAGAAATATCGCCGGGATCTTTTCCTTTGGGATAGCGGTGTCTATCCAATTGGTACGAGCCATGTACTCCTCCGGATCTGGTAGGATGTGTGAAATCACCTCTGTGTGAGTTGTATGCAAATGTGGACTAAATGATATCAATTGACAATTCACAGAGGCGCCGGATTTTACGGAGCACAAAGGCGAAATTGAAAACAGCTCCAGGCTAGTTGGTTCAAGCTACGTTTAGAGAACAGCGTTACCTCTGCAAGATAACATTTTTGGGCCGCCAACTTTGAGATCCCATACGAAAGGTCAAATACCCTCATGCTCGCTCACAAATGTTAAATTGAATTTAATTTTTGAATTGGGATGTTGTCGATTTTAATGTGCAATAACTTATGCGGTTGGCCCTGTTGGGGTGGAAGTCTTTTCAAGGAGGGCAGTGGAATACGCTTTGAATGCCTGGAGCGCGGAAAAGTAGGTATCTTTCTCAGCGGACTGGTTAAAGTATGAAAATGCAGACGAGTTTAGTCCGGGCAATTCTAAAGTCAATCCAAACGCCACGAATACCTGAAATGGTGGAAACCGCTACATCGTACAAATTGACACCGTCCAGCGGCGTTTCGTAGTAAAGCTCTTCTTCAAGATCGCTCTCTTCCCATTCCGAATCCTCATGTGCATCGTCTACGTTCTCTTCTGGGGGCTCCGCTTGCAGCTCCTTTTCCTGGGAAAACTGGGAATGCGCTTCGTCGTCGTCGGACAGCTCCTTATCCTCATACGAATCGGAATAGTATTCTTCCTCGTTGGAATCATCATCGCCATTTTCTGCATGGTGCTCCAATAAGCGTCTATTTTCCAGGCTTTTTGGGAGCGTTTCGAATGCATCCTGGAGCAGGGTAAAGATAAGCGGGAAAATTGGCGAAAGGTCTACATTGCATCGTAAAAGCTGGTTCATGGCAATGACAACAAGTCGTTTGTCGTGGACTCTATTGAATGCTGCTTTGCTTGCACAAATGTACGAAAGAATGTCTATCAGGGATGGGAGTGCTGCCGAGTTTGCAGAAAATACGTTCAAAGTCAGCATGGTGTCGTAGATGATGCAGTTGAGAATCACCTCCATATGATGAACGATGCTGCGTTTGCTCTTGTATTTGCGAAAGTTTTCTAACGAAATGCTAATAAACCCTGGAATCAACTATGTCAGTAAATGATGAGCATGCTGGCTTGGGTACCTGGTCAATAGATCCTCTGCAGCACAGCAGCATGGACTCCATGATTTGGCATCCGCAGATGCGATCGTCATCTTCATACTCGGTGCTTTTCATGGCCTTATCGATGATGGAGGTGAACATTGCTTGTATTTGCAGGTTGCTGGAAACCAAAGCATGCCCATATGAGATGATGTTGTCGAAGCAAGGAAGCAGATCGCCCAAATATTCGCCCATCGTGCCATTGAGATAGTATTCGTACAACACCGGGAAAACGGTGGTCCACATTTGCTGAGAAATTGCCTTGCGTGCAAAAGTAACCGAGTCAATCAGCTCTAAAATGTCTTCATACAGATCCGATATTTTGTAACGCAGCACATGCGAAATTGGCTCGTAAAAAAAGGCCTCCATTTGCTCGGTTAGCTACAAAATTAAAGGCATACAAAAGCGGTTACGTCTGAATTGGATTTCACCGAAACCACAAGGGTGGTTATCGTTTTGAGCAGCCCCATTGCAGTCATCGTTTTGTCGGTAACGATGTTGAATTCTTCGTCGTTCTCATCGATAGAGCCGGTGGCAGGCGACTCTTCGCTGACCGAAAACGATTGAATGACCTTTGGATGGCTGATGAGACGCATAAGGGTCAAGCAAAGCTGCTGAGTAAGCTGCAGTGAAAACGGAGTCAGCTCCACCGAATATAAGGAAACCAACTTTTCAAGCACATAGGAGAGCGAGTCTATATCGCTTTGGTTGGTAAGGTCCAGTAGGTTTTGCACAATCGGTGCAAGGTTTGCCGTCATCAGGGGCGTAACCTCTTCAAATTGCAAAAAGATTCCCAACGCCAATGCTGCCTGTATACGTATGGGGAGATTTTCTGGGGCAACATCGCCAAGGCACCGAAGAATGCCCTGAAAGATTGCCAGCACATTGTCGATTGTAGAGTATCGAAGATCCTCATAGTTTTGAATGACCCAGCATGCTCTGGCCCGCAAAAATGGCGAGTCCGAACTCATGTCTGGCAGCACTGCACTCATGATAAGCGACTCTGTTTGCCCTTTAAGCTCGGGAGCAGCCAAGATTGTGGATGATATGGTTCCGACCACCATCAGGGCTCCTTCATTTGCACGAACGTTATTATAATAAGGAGATGTCGAGGTAGAAAACCCGACAAAAATTTCGTTGATGAATTTCAACAACGAAAGGAAAACCGACTTTTTTCTCTTTTTAACCATGGTGCCGAGCAAGTTGGAAGCAGCCCATGAAACGCTTTCCAAGTCTTCAAAGGGATCCAATCTTTTATGGATGTATTCGTATGGATCTTCGGCCCAGATTCGCTCATCCTCTTCGGTGTAGCACAGTCTTGGAAATATGAATAGCTTCATGATCGGCTCGATATGCAGCTTAATTCGCTTCCAGAGCTTATTTGAAAGAAGGGCAGAATCCAAATAGTCGCAAATGAGGGTGACCAGTCTTGGGGGCAAAGATAGTTCTGGCTTGTTTGAGCAAACGCCCTCAATAAGAGACAGAATCACATCCAAAGTGGGGATGGCAAACTTGGACATATAAAGAGACGAAAAGTGGGAATAAGTTTTGGTGCGAAATTTGTTTTGCTCGTCCAATCCATAACGCGATGACATACGAATGGTGATGTGTAGCGCCCACTTTTTCATGCTGAAGAATGGACACAGTTCGGTTTGGTCTGGATGGTAAATAGACTCTGTGTTTGGAATGGGCATCAGTAAGATGTGAACGCAAATGCTGATCCATGGATCGATGGCAGATTCTGCTTGCAGATCTTTAGGCAGCACATACTAAATGTCGGATTAATCAAAGTTGCTAACCTGAAGCGCGCTAAAAAATGTTTTTAAAATGGTTTTCAACAGCAAAAACGAGCCATCGTCCATGGTGCTGCCAAGTGTCTTTGAAACGACATTCAGCAGCAATGGGAAGCCCGTAAGGAAAATGGGATGATTCTGCGACTTTGACGACGTATTTTCGGCATCAATCGCAACACGCAGGACATCAATGATGCCCATCAGGTAATGCAAATCCGACACCGATTGCAATGAATGGAAAAGCTGCGGCAACAGCTCTGGCCATGAGGTCAAGAAATCTTCCTGGATCAATTTGGAAAAACACGGGAGAAGAAGCTTTCTATGGTTGGAGCTGCATGAAACGTAAGCCTGCGTGATATTGGCTCTAATGTATTGGACTTCACTCGCGCTAAGCGAACACGCAACATCGGGCTTCTTCTCTTGATACGCCGGATACGATGGAAATGCCTTGATGATGGCATTTTTAAAGAAGATCAACCCTACAATAAAATTAACGTGCATTACCAGCTTGTTTGGCGGTCAAGTTAATGTTTGGAGAGATGGCCAAACCCAGAAGCACAGAAAGGAATCCATCGTGATGCGAGTATTCCTGCAGTTTTTTCTCCGCCTCCTTTCGAACATCCTGAGCGGCCGAAAGCGAATTTAATAAAAGATTGTGGATATGGGTTGAATGTTCATCCATCGCAAAAAACAAAAATTTAAGCCAAGCTGCACATTTAAATTAAACCCGTTCGAATTTAATTTACCGTTGAAAATGGCGTTTTTCCACAATCTAACGCTATATGAGGGACATTCGGTATATCACGCGCTAAGTTCAAATGTAATTTCCAGCCACAAAAAGAGCCTAATTTTAAAGTACCCCTTTGTTGTAATGCCATAGCACCGGACAGCGACTTGACATGTACAGCATCGATGCCGAAGGCTGTGAAACACGGTTTTTCAAGTCGTTCCCGATCAACGGGAAGATCATCGCACTTGCTATGTCTTCGTTAAAGGTTTTTATCGCATTTGATGGTAGGGCCATTTGCTTCCTTTCGTCTTGCTGGTCACAAAGAAACTGCAGTTTTGTGTTTTGCAGTGGGATAGCAGCTCATACAATCTTCGGTGTGTCTTCAGTGCGTCTTTGAAGAGTGATATTGGAAAGCTTCTCAAAGAAAATGCCAGGCTTGTGGTCGAAAATAACGGCCACTTTGCGTGTGTATATTGCATTTCAGGTCTTTTGAAAGTAATTCCTCTTGACAATATATTCAACTGCCCAACAAAGGAGATCTTTTCCGTAAGGTATGCGCGCAAATACACCGCTCTTACCATCAGATTTGACGACCTCGTTATAAAGGACTTTATTGTACTATCCAAGCCGGCTCTTTTATGCTATCAAATTTCGGCATTGGTTCAGGAAAACTCCGAATCCAAATCGATCAAGCTATTCCAGTTGAATTTGAAGGCAAAAACAATGGAACGCATGCAGAGCATCCCGGCTTTAAAGGTGCCGCTTGAAAGTCAAAGGATACTTGTAGATGGTATTTGGGCTTTGGTTTTACGTTTTAGACTTGCAATGTGATTCGTTTGTCATCATTGGGTCCAACTCCATAAGCTATTGTAAAGTTACCCCGAATTCCGTTTTAATCCACGCTAGCCGGGCATTTTCTTTTGGCGAAATCATAGAGTTACACTGTAACATCGCTTACCATAGTGCCCATTTCTTCCCCAAACACGAAGAAAAGTTTCAATTCCGAAGACTCGTCATGTTAAACAGCCTTGGTATTCTCTTTATGTGCTTTCTTTATCCAATGCAAGATGCCGGTCAGGCATTTAAAATTGACGTTGAGGTTTTAGGACATGTATGGTTCCCCTTTGGATTACTTACGTTTAGACCATTTTGGCAAGCTGTTTTACCTTCATAGACTTTGATAAACTTTTCTTGGGATCCTCGTTTGGAGATTCCATCTGCATTCGATTGTCGGAAGAGCCGATTATGCAGCCAAGAATCCCATCCATATTGGATTCACCTGCCCATGATTGCTCTTCGTCTGTTGATAGGCTATTTTTTAAGGAGATTTCTAAAATTACAAACACAGGACCGATACTTGATTTTACGCTATCAGACATGGATACAAAGAGCTCTTGCACAAGTAGCAGCAAACAAATAATTGCATGCTGCGGGGCATTTACCGAATCGCGTTTAAAGCTAATTCGAAGCGATCTTTCGACCCAAGTATCATTGGGGGCACTTTTTAATGACTGGACTTCGGTTTTGTTTGAAAAAATATGGCAATTTCCGCAGCATTCCCTGTGCGTCTTGTCGACCCATTTTCAAACGGTATTTTTGAACCAAACCGGGGACTCATTTAAAGACATTTCACGCTCTTTTTCTGACGTGAACTCGCCCTCATTGCTAGTTTCTCCTCTAAATAACAACAGAGATATTTATATCAGAGTCACCCCCACGCGTGTAATAATTTTTAAAGTGGGTATGAACACGGAAGGTGTCGATAATACAGGGGACATACATATTGATGATCTCGCCTCTTCTTCTGCGTTTCTTTCGTACAATCCTCTTATTGAGGTGTCTTTTTGCTCGCTGCTGTATGATGTTTTGGTTTGTGTTTTTATCGACTCGTGTAAAGGCCAATCGATCTTTTGTTTTTACAAAATCTCCCCAGATTACTCCCTTATAAATATACAGGAAATTCCCGTTTCTGGGCAAGTGTTTGCCTTTTCGGTTCTTGCTACCAAGAATCTAATGTCTTTATCTCCTCACAGTGGAATTTTGGTGTATTCAACTTGGGAATTTCCGAGCGATTTTGTTGTTGCGGCCATCAAAGAGGAGCAATCAACAAAGCTGATTGAGATTTGCAGATACACATTATCTGATCAGGGCAATAATGTCATTCAACGCTCCGGTTGTTCTGGTCAAAATGGGGCGTATGAAATGCCTTTGCTCATTTCCTCTCTCCAATTGGCTTCTTTTGTTAATGCATCATCGGATACTCCATATGCTATTTTTCTGAACATTGGAACAGGGGATGGTCAACTATTCGTATTTTCGGTCTCGCTGGCCCTTTCCTCAGATGTGCAGGAAATCTCCATATTATTTGAAAAGAAAATTGGATTGGGAAACAAACCGGTTCAATTTTCTTCAGTGACCACTGGAAACATGCCCACAACCTTTTTGTTTGCATGGGGCGACTTTTCGGTAATTCTGTTTTGTTCTTCTTCGATTTTACGGCATGTGTTTCTTTCTAGCGTGTCGAGCCCCGGTACCGTTGAATTTAATACGATTTCCTTGTTTTCTAACACCAACGTTGACGTTTTCTGTCGCCCATCAATGATGGCCATTTCCAAAGTCGGGCTTCAAAGCGATCACGTTCTTTTGATGTTTAGTTTTGATGAAATTGTTACTCAACACATGCAAATAAAATCGTTTCCCTTGATATCGAGTAAGAGCTGGGAAATGCCTATCCGAATTTGCTACTGTGAGCTTTCCAACATTTATGCGGTTATCACGTTATCCTTTGAAGGCCGGTGTTTAAGCAATTCGAAAAACGGCCACTCATATTTGAGGCTATTCGATGCAAGCTCCATGAGGGTACTTAATTCCTATCCTTTTCTGGATGGTGTTCAAGCTACTTGTCTCGATGTCGTCGATTCCTTTCTTATCGTCGGATGCTCCATATCTCCTAAAGATGGGCTGCTTCCGCAAAATGGCGAAGATGCATCCTCTTTTTTCGAGGGATCTATATTTGTATTTAATGTGCATGCTCAAATGGCATCTTGTTCGCTTTCCCCTATATTTGAGCATAAAATCCCAAACAATTCCAAAGGGGATGGCGGTCCGCTGTATTCGCTGGCCCACTATAAAAAATTCATCTTTGCTGGCGTTCAAGCACAAATCTTGGCATTCAGATTTGACAACTGCACCATGCCGCAACGATTGGTCCCGGCAGGCCAAAAGTACGCCCAAATTCTGCCCATGTATCTGACGGTGAGCGATAATGAATTGATTGTCGGCGATGTGATGAAGTCGATTTCAATCTCACGAATCGCCGTTTGTAGTGAAGAAAAATCCAAATACGAAGGGGAGTTTTTGATGTTCGAAGAGCTCGGTAAGGAATACGCTACACRGTGGATGACATCGCAAGCCGTATTTTCGTGTTGTGATTCAAAAACGTATGTCGGATGTGATGGAGAGGGTGTGCTTTTCTTTCTTGAAAGACCTGCAAATGCATCTAACATTGTGGATGAAAAGGCTCTTAAAAAAGTCGCCTCGTTCTACATCGGCGATACGGTCAACCAATTTCGACGAGGAAGCATATCCTTGCAATCTAGCCTTGATAAGGAATCGGACTTTGGTTTGTTCATATTGATTGACCGTTAGAAACGTATGTTTATTCAACGACCGGCGGAAGGCTTTGCCTATTGACGTCCATCCCGGCTCAAGACCACCAGGCACTGTGGAGGGTCCAGACCGTTGCAAAGAACCACATCCAGACGTTGGGAAATCTCGACCATGATTTGTATGTTTTTTTCCTAATTTCAGATGGAGATACGGGGAAGCTCCCAACCGCGACTTGGGTGCATTGGTTATTGACGGGGACTTGGTTAGATGCGTCAATGAATTGCCAAAAGACTCCGCCATACTAAACAACATTACTAGCGATCTTTTAGCCACCGGCCTATTTGATTCCAAAAAGCGATTATACAATTTACTAGAAAAGTATTCAACGCTTCTTTAATTTTTAATAAATCGAAGATTTGTATTCATGAGACCTATTGGCCGGGCGCATAGAACATTCCTGAAAAGGCCTCCACCTGAGCACGGAGATCCTAGTAAAATTGAACCAAATAAAACGGTACTTTGATTTGTTGCGATTTTTCGGCTTCATGTGAAAACTCTTTGGGATCAACACAAGCGGCCTATAAACACACAGGTAAAACGAGCGACCTCACTTGGATTGACAAAGAAACCTGAATGGCACGATGGAGTATGGAGGCAACCTGCTCAATGTCGTTGTTATTAAAGCCGCGCGATGTTATAGCTGCAGTGCCGAGCCGAACACCGCCAGGATTGATGGCACTGGTATCCCCCAGAACAATGTTCTTATTGATTGAAATTCTAAAATTAGCTGTGCAAAGCAAGAAAATACCCGATGAGTTCGCAAATTCTTTCATATTTAGAGCCGTTAAGACCAAGCGGACGTAGATCCCACAATAAAAGGTGGTTGTCAGTGCCGCCTGTTTGGATCTTATATCCAAAGGCTTTCAAATGATCACACAGCGCAGAGCAGTTGCGCTTCAGCTGAATGCAATATTGCTTAAACTCGGCAGAGTTTGCTTGCTTTAGTGCAACTGCAACGGCTGCAATGGCATTGTTGTGGGGGCCGCCCTAAATAAATTTGACACCCAAAGCTTACTTGGCACCCTGGGAATACAGCCTGATTGACTCGGGCCTCAAGGTCCGTTTGAGCCCCTGTTGAATGATGTTTCTTTCTATAAAAGATCAGGGCGGCTCTGGGTCCACGGAGGGTCTATTGATGGGCATAAATGACACACAAATACCTTGTGTGTTGTTGTAGTCACAATGTCGCAATATTTAAATGGATCCTCTGCTTCCTAACAACAAAAAGGCGGCGTATGTACTTTCGCAGCTATAAGCCCGCTTATGTGGGCAACATCGGCCATAAAATATGCACCCACTTCATCCGCAATCTAAAAAACATTAATGGATATGGCGCTACTTGTTTGAACGACAAATAGTCCAATTCTCTTGGATATGCGCTTGCTCCGCATATGATGAGCTTGGGCAAAAACAACTTGGCCGAAGATCTCAGGGAAACATAATCAATAAGCCCAGTATTCTAAAATTGGTACGGAATCATTCAAACCTCGTCTATTCGATAGGGAAGCGATTCAAAATAGATTGAGGTCGCAGAGACTTTTCTTTTAGCAGTACGATAGCCGTGGGTTAAACTAAGAAATCAGCGAAAAAAAGTACTGTCCTCCAGAGGGCAAATCCAATCCCATTATGCGGTCATGGGGCGCAAGTAGTGCGGTATAGGCAGCAAAATTAGCGGTGCTGCCAGAATATGGCTGCACATTAACACCCCACTCTTCAGGATCAAGCGAGAAGGCCGTCAGTGCTCTTTCCTGGCACAAGCGTTCGACACGATCAATAACTTCATTGCCACCATAATACCTGGCCCCAGGCAATCCTACTGTTTTAGGGCTTTGATCGAATACCTTCCGAATATTTGTTGGTCAGCACTGACCCCAAGGCGTCCAAAACAGCTTGGCTAGTGTAGTTCTAAAAATAAAACGCCATCAGGGACCTCTGAGGCTATCAACTCGATCCCATGCCGCTGTCTATATTTTTCTTCCTCAATGAGAGAAAAAATCTCGGGATCGGCCTGCTGAAGCGGCAATGAAAGAAGAATGGAAGGTTCGGATGATTGGACTTTTCTCGAAAAACAGGATGTTTCATCAGAAGTAACATTAGCACTCGAAAGCATTTTATTTGGATGATGGCGGAACAGTGCACGAGACGTAGTTCTCAACGAGGCTATGCCAAAAAAATTTATTTTGAGACAACACATGCACTGATTAGTCAAGTGCAATGTAACGGCTTAAAATCGATTCTCAAATTTAAATCGATTTGTTCTAACGAAGCAGGTAAATATTACATGTGTATCCAAATTGAGGCAGCAGATCAAAGTCAAAATGATAAACGGTTTTAATTAATTCCAGACTGCTTAAGGAGGAAAAATTTAACTTGTGCAAAATTAGTTCCGGAATGACGACAAGCGCTGGACGTTCAAACTCAAGACTTGAAAGATATTCCGAAGATGGATTTGCAGTTAGAGCCACATCGGTCGGCAAAAGATAGTTTGGGGGCATGTAGACCGCATATGCTATCACCTGTTTGGCTTGGAATTTTCTTGCCAAATCGAGACCAATAATTACGCCTCTTTGGTGAAAAACACCAAAAAGCAAGCACATCAGTGCGTTGAAAACGATCCAACACACCAAAAAGCCTCTTTTTCTGGAAGCAGGGCAACAGGATGTTAGAAATAGCAGCGGTACTGAAAGGGGAGCCAAAAACCTAGGTTCTTGATGCGGAATTGCTGAAAGCGAAAATAGAGGAATCAAAAAAGAGGTTAACAGCAACTTTTTGGTCCTTGCCAGTATGCTAAAATTCATGAGGAGCAATAAATAAGCAGGCCCAAATAGGATAAACATGTTTACAACGATGTGCAGATACTTTGGATGAATTCCATGCTGGCTAAGATTGTGCTCAGAGCTATTGTACAGAATGTTATTTACAATCATTGGGAACATCAAATTTCCGTCGTTATAAAAAAAGCAATCTACCAGGTAAAAAACAGAGGCTGCCAAGGAGAGCCCTCCCAAAAATGGCACCGCACTTTCAAACGAACAAAATATCATAAAGCCGATCCAAATGGGGATCGAATAAATTACAAAGCTAGAGTGAGACCACAACCCAATTGCAACTAAAAGGCCAAGAATGAAAGCAATCGCAGTGCAAAGCCGGTGCTTTTTGTGCACAAGATATATGCATGCGATAGACAATACATAAACGACGGAAATGAAAGAGTTCATAAATGGTCTGCAACCCAAAATTATTGTTGTCCAAGACGAGGCGTAAAAAAACAACATATCAACGCTCCCATTGCAATCCAAAAGCAAAGATGACTGGATGATGACCAAATCAACAACCAATGACCATAGAAAAGGGCCAAGCCTAGACAAAAATAGCCTTCCAAATACAGATGCAGGCATTTCACCAAGCAAATAGAAAAGTATTCCAGAATTTAGAAGAGGACCAATTATCGATCTGACAGGAAAAGAGGACTGCCATTCCCACGTCCAATGAGAGAGATACAGATGTGGATACATTAGCTGCGCTAGTATCTGTGGATTTTGGAAATGCTCATCAGGATGGATATAGCCTGTGCCAAATAAAAACAGAAACCGAATGGCCAAGAGAAATATCCAGCAATTAAATTGTGCCATTTCAAAAAATTTAATTTCAAAGATCCAATTTTGAACGCAACTTTTTTACTAATGCTTCCCCGTAATGCCCAATTCACGGTTTCTGGAAAGCCAATGGCACCCTCAAAGTGCCAAAAGTGTCTTCAGGATGGCCATTGGACTTATGAATGCACCGTAGCACCACATTACTCATATAGACCGTCTCGCTCTGCAATCTTGAAAGACCCATCTCTTAAACCCGAACTACTTCATCCTCCGGAATTTCATCCAAAGACCTGTGAACCTTGCGATGAATTGCCATTTCGTGAAATTGAACAGCAGGAGGAAGAAAAAAAAGACCCCAATATTGAGGAGCCAAAGCCTTTTGATATAAATTCGGGGAACTTGCAAGCAAATACCGAATCAGACCCAGCATCACAAAATACCGTGCAGTCTGGGACCTCTCTTCCATCAAGAAATGATACGTATCCGGGGTCTGTATTTATCCATCAGGAAGAGCAAGAAAGCCCCGAGGCACACCGACCTAATCATCTTCAAGAAAATAACTACAAAGGGCATAATATTGAAGGTGCTCAAAGAGAGGCGCCACACTACAAGGTTTCTTCAGGCAAAGAAAAGAATGCAGCTGATAAAATGGAAGATTCAAAAAACGAGGCTGGCAAAAACCGCAGCGAGGATCGTTACAATGGCCGCTCCCGAAGCAGAGACGAAGGTCATTATAGCGGCAGAGCTATAAATAGAGATCAGGATCACCGCAATGATAGAGCCAAATATGAGTATCGTCACAATGATAGAGCCAGAGATGATTCTCCAAGAAGAAAAAGGACATTTGAACAAAAAAGAACAGAGAGTAGTTATGTAAGAGACACAGGAAGCCAATCTGATATGCTCAAGCGGAAAAGTAGCTACTCAAATCAAGTAAAAGGAGATTTTGAGGAAAAAAATTACAGCAGATTTCGAGCAGATACTTTGAAAGATACAAACAATGAAGCCTTTCCTAAGGAAGATTATTTTGCACACTCAAAGCAGAAAAGTTTTGCAGATCAAAATAGGCATCCAGGGAAACCAACGGATCAGAACTCAAGACGTGAGGTGCTTGACTCCATGCCTTCACGCTACCAGCGGGAACAACAGAACGTCGAACATGCTGGGACAAAAGGCTGTGAACCACTATCCCCACCATCCCCCTGTTCATCCTCCTCATATCTTTCTTCGTCATCTCTTGATTCGGATAATTAAAATAAATTTAATGGTTTAACCCGAATTACACGATCACCACGGGCGGATCTATCTCCTCAAACATTGTTATAAAGGAAAAAACATTCACCTCCAAGTCAGAACAGAATGACAATGGATATGCGAGCAAATCATCGACTGCACGCCGGTCAAGTTGATGCTCTTTGAGCTCTATACATTTCTTGTAAAAAGCTGGCGCTTCCAATATTTTTTGGCCCCCAGAAAGAAAGAAGAAAAAAACAATCTTTTCAGAGGCCCATGACCAATATATCTAAGGCTCATTTGAAAGCTGAAAATACCTGCTCATTGGAAAGCCTTTTCCGGCATTCGGAACTTGAAATATTGTAGCCATGCTTCCACAACTTGTTCCATCTATAATCGATAAGAGCCTCGAATATTTCCGACAACAAACCGGGAATCCGATCCATAAGTTCGTCTGGCAAAAGGCTCTCGATGATGGTTTTCGAAATGGCCTGAAAGCTTGAAAGTTCTATCAATGCTTTAAAAGAGACCATATCCTTTGGAGGTGAAGGGTATTTTTCCAATATTAAGGGCAACAGATCCTTTTGCCATTCCTCATCAAGGTACTTGTTAATCGAGCGATCTTTGCCAGCAGTCTTTTTTGTTGATTTTGACTTTTTTTCTGCACTGTTTTTGGCATCAGTGCTTTTTGGCGATCTCTTCCGGGAATCGTTTTTGGTAGCCGAATTTCGAGCGATCGCCATTTTCTTAAAATTAAGTCTTCCGATGCGTAAATGTATTGGTGTAATGTGACCTTATTACAACTTTAATAGCAACATCTACAGAATTGGCCATCATTGGTAAAGGCTTTTAAAAAGAAAAGTAGAAACCTCCTTTTTAGCAGACCAGCATTAGGAAGCGAACAATATTCCAGCTCGCAAAGCTGTATACTTGTCAACCCACTTGGGGCTTCATAACTTGGTGGTCAAAATTGGCCCACTTGCCCAAATTAAGTTGGCGTTCAATTTAGAATCTTTTTATTTAGATTCCCATGCTCCATCCTTCCTCCACTTTGATCGGCACTTTCTTTCAATCTTTCATTAGTCTCCGATTTGCCACAAATATGACAAAAGCCAACACGTCTCGAAATACGAAAGGGTCGCCGGGTCAGCGACTTGGATTAAAGAAATTCGCCAATGAAAAGACCAAAATCGGCCAGATTATTGCCAGACAACGGGGCACAAAATGGCACCCAGGGGAAAATGTATTTTCTTACCTTGTTTATGTGTAGGTGGGTCTTGGTAGGGATCATACCATATTCGCACTTGCCAATGGAAAGGTAGAGTTTTCAAAGGACAAGTCCAGAAATCGAACGTACATTCATGTCAGGCCGCTATTCACCCCTGGGCCCCGAGATTTTTTGCTTAGCCCAGTTGCTGTTGATCCCTAAGCCTCCCTTATAACCGTTCTAAAGTGGCCAAATTATCCCAATTTGTCGGTACTATTGTCATAAAGCGGCATTTAATTAGGTATTTTAAATTTTAATTCGATCATCCACCTTTGGGAAGTAGATTACATCTCCACATTCAGGGAGCATCCCAGCTTACGAGAACTGAGGTCATTGGGTGCAAGAGAATCAAATGCAGCGGCAAGTGTCAACGAAACGCGTTGACTGAGACGAGAGGTGTAAGAGAGGGCGGCCTTTCCGGTATGGTCCATTTTTGCCTAGAATAAGTGATCCGCCCAATTGGTACCTTTAAAAAGGCCTGCTTTTCCACGGGAATCCTGCATCCAAATTCCAATAATGAAGAAGACAGTGCTTTTGCATGTGTCACTTTACATCCAACTTCTGTACCGGACGGAAACTTTTGATATAATGTGGTCATAATCGAGGAGCCGCCATTGATAGCATGAAGTGTGGCCTTATAATTTGGATAATCAACTCCAATTGCAAAAGAATGGCTATCAATCATTGCTTTGGTGTTATCAAAAGAAACAAAGGAGCCAATTACAAAATCACGGTATTTAAAGGAAACGCTGTTAGAACACAGAGGGCCTTTGGCCAAATCAACAGCAAGCGTGGAATGGAGAAGTGCCTTGCAATTAAAGGCGGTGGCATACGTCAGGCCCATCTTGGTTTGCAATGAACTAGGCGGAAAGTAGAAGGAAGGCTACCCATCTTTTAAAAATAGCCCTGTGGCATTAAGAGAAAGCCCCTTGAAGTAGGGATCCTTCAATTCGATCACCTCTTCAAGGGCCCCCTGAGAGGTAAATTTTGTTTGGCTTTCTAAACATTAAACACGAATATGCTGGCACCCAAAATAATATAAGAGTGTTCTTAATGTCTCCATTTATAATATTTTTGCTCAGGTCATTCGTTGCATTTACGCATATTTGTGAGGTGGAACCCTGGGTCTAGACATTATACAGATCAAAGGTAAACCGATGTCTCTGTTCCATTGACTTCAAGCGTCAGCACATCAGATGGGTAGTTCTTGGACAAAATGTCCAGCGCACTTTTCCCAATGTCGGCATATTTAATTGAGCCTAAAATCAAATCGCGATGAACGTACTCATTTGTAGTGCGGATAAGCAATAAAATTAACCCTACTGATCAAGTTTTTAAATTTTCGACACTTAAATTGGAATCTTTTATGACAGCTAGGTCAAATGAGCTTCTTTCTTGGAGTTTGGCGGAAAGGGCCTTTTGTGCCGAAAATATTTTGGTAACTGTGTCGCCAAACTTTTCGTTTGGCATTTTGTCGCTGATGTGCGGTGATTTTGGCCCGTTCATTCCCTCCAAATTCATCAAAGTCCCTTTATGGGTGGCCATTAGTCTGAAAAAGAGCTTTCATTGCAAGATAATTTGTCCGGAGTGGATGGAGATGGAAGCTCTTGAACAGTGCTTGAAAGACGAAAAGGAATTTGAGGATACATTTTACTCGCTTCCGTTTTATTGGCAGGAAATATCATCCTCAATACTCTCTTGTGCTCCGAATGATTTGAACGATTTTGAGCAAACCAGGGAGTTACTGCAGCAAATAAAAGAAGCGCGTTCCAAAAAACTCGATGCCGGTCTAAAGGAAATGGACTCTCGCCCATTATCCCTGAAAAATATTGGGTGCACTGAGCTCAATCGAATAAAGCCCTATTTAATTGCAACTGCAAACCAGCTTACGCAATTTTCACAGGGGCTTCAAGCAGCTCAACATGCGAGGTCGCCGTCTACATGACATATTTTACACCTCAGAATTGTAAATTAAAATTTAAATTTAAATATTTGCACGCATTTTTTAATTCTCCCCCCAATGACACTTCAACTAGGGCCTCATAGGGCGTATGTTGGAAATATTCCCTTCAAGGCAACCTCAGATGACATAAAGTCAAAGTTTTCCGAGTTTGGAAATCTCATTGTAATAGATTTGAAGCAGGGTTTTTGTTTTGTGGTTGATTTCCTTATTTTTATCCGGATAGGAGTACGACTCTGATGAGGCGCTTCAGAAGGCCATTTCAACGTGTAGTAATTCGGATTTTATGGGCTACTTATTAAAAGTTGAGAGGGCACGACCGCCGAAGGAACATGTACCAGGAGATGACGGGTGCTACACCTGTGGTTCGAAGAGTCACTTTGCAAGAGAGTGTCCAGAGAGGTAGACATTTTATTCTCCCCTTTGTAGATTGGGACGTGGTAAACGATCCGAAAATACAGGGTTACGTCGACGAGATCGCGAGAGAAGTCGTAGAAGATCCCCTTCTAGATCCAGATCGCCAGCCCATAGGAGTTCTCGGCGTAGATCCCGTTCTCGGTCCGGTTCGCCAGCGAGGAAGCATTCAAGAGATCGAAGTCGAGATCGGTATAGGGTAGCTCGTTCAAGATATGAGGATAAATATCGGTCAGATAGGCGTTCCAGGCGAGATTCGTTTAGTAGAGATGAGCGTACCGATGTTTCCCAAGCGCCGCAGAATGTCGTTCCTGGATTGGAGTATTATCCGAGTGGCTTTGCCAACATTGTGCCGCAGGGGTCGTTTGCCGTCTCGGCACCATATGCTATGCCACCAACACAGCCGTATCAAATGCCTGGTGCCCATCCGTCGTTCGAGCAGCCCGGATCGTCCGGATCATACCGTGGAGTGCCCCCAGGAAACATTCCTCAACCCTATCCCCCTCAGTCTTTGGGGTACGACTATACGCCTGCAAATGGGCCCGCATCATCAACCTCGGCAATGCCCCCGAACCAATATCCCTATCCTTTGGCATATAATGGCACCCAGCTTTCATATATGCAGTCGTCCCCATCTGCGCCATATCCGCAGCCATACTATTATCCGGGAGCCCCATCAAGTCAGCCTTTGATAAGCCCAACTAGTGAATATAGTGTAGGAGATTACATGCTGCCATCTCCGTCCTCCTCTTCTTCTGCATCGTCTCAGCAAAACTCCACATACCAACCGATCAGTATGAGGTATGCGCCCATAAGACCAAGCGATGGTATTAATGTGGAATCTCACTCACCCTTAGGCTCAAGCAATAACGGCACAGGAGTTTCAAGCTCCGATTCCGGCTCTTTTTACCCGCAAAACGATCCAAGAGTTAGTTTACAACCAAATACGTCGGCGTTGTCATCGTCGTCTCCATCATCCTCCTCCTCCTCTTATGGCAAAATGTATTCTCAAAATCCGAAAATTTCAGGTCCCTCAAACACTTTGCAAAATAACCCCCCAAGTTAGCTGTCTACCCCAATATAATGGCCGGTAGGGATGATCGGTAGGAATGATCGTAGATTTAGTATTATAAAATTAATGAAACTGATCGACATTTAATCGGGTTCGATTCCCCTTTTTGTTGATGAAAAGCCAACATGAAAGGTTGTTTTTCACAGCTACCATTTGCCCGTTTGTATGGCCTTCCAAGCGGGGGAGTTTGAAATTGGTTTTATAAAAGTAAGGCATTTGAAGTGGAAACTTTCCCTTTACATCGGAAGTGGTATATGCAATAATCTAAACCTTTTAGATGTCAGGAACCTACACTGCAGTATGAGTGATCCAGTTGATGAGGACATATCATTGGCTGGCTAACTTGAACCTGACGGGTGAATATGAAGGAGACAA